>NC_092280.1:9251300-9268800 GCF_036320965.1 Panulirus ornatus
TCACGATCTCCAAGTAGACAGATGAAGATGAAAACGTCTCATAAATAGAGCATACCTACTTCAGTGTTATTAAAGGAGTGTAAAAAACACAGGATGAAAATTACAGTCAAAGAGCGACATTGGTTGATTTGTAGCCCAGAGTTAAGCCATAGTCCTGGAGCCCGTTGAAATTCCATTGGATATGGTACAATGACCAGAGGAATTCTCGGATATGTACTGCTTTGATTAATCATAGCTACTGGAGGTTAACTAACGTGTGATTTGATATATATATGATATTCAAGATGAATTGCTTGTACAATGGTAGTCTATTGTTCTTGATCTGAATTCAGTTCGAGCGAGTCTGTTGTACATCTGGGGAGTTAAGAAATTGTTCAGACTCCAGATAACTACCGACATTTGGAAGATAAACAAGTCTCTCTCTCTCTCTCTCTCTCTCTCTCTCTCTCTCTCTCTCTCTGCGTTTCACTTGCCATTCACTGCATCTTTATGGGAGGTATTGAGGCAGGGAGGACACTCTTGTCCTAACCCGTTCTTCGGCAAAGAACTTCCTTCATGCGTCTTTGACTTGAAGCCTTACCTTTGATTGCGTTACTGAAATGATAAGATATTTCTCATTTAGTGGCATTATAGCTGCATTTTGGTCATGGGAAACGGGTTGTATTTGTTGATTGACTGAATTCTCACAAAATCTTAATGATGGATTTTGTCAGAGGCATCTTGGAGGTCAGAGCTTCATCTGCCCAGAAGTTCTGAATGTTCGTACGTAACGTTAGTTTGTTCCACACCAGTGTAAAATGTGGTAGAGAAATTAGTAGTAAATGGAACGTGAAAGCAGTTATTTTCGGATGATCTATCCATTTTTCAGAAGAATTGATGAGCACGGTGCAGAACATCAACGAAAAAAAAGAAAGATATCCTCGAACCTTTGTCATCAATATGAAAAAATCTTAAGGCAATCGGCAAGCAGAAGGCGGGACAGCTTGTGTAAACAGTAACTGCACCAGCCAGGGAGCAGAACATACGAGCCTTCCACGTAAACAAAGCCCGCACCAATCAGTGGGACGGAAAGCTAGAGCCAGCCATGTAAACAAAGCCTTGCACCAATCAGCGGGCCGGAAGGCATAAGTGGGCGTTGCCAGTACCGGGCCATAACGCACCACCGGAAACGTGACGCCCTCAGGCGGAGAAAATGGTGGCTACAGAGACCGTCAATGGCGGAGAAATGTCGAGTTAAGCACTGTAAACGACCAGTATAAATAACATATTGAAACTTGGTATTTCATGCTCAACACAAAGGTTTACGAAGCATATGGTCAACACCTTCTCTGGCATTGGATAATGTTGATCACCAGTAACATCTAATCTAATATATATATATATATATATATATATATATATATATATATATATATATATATATATATATATATATATATATATATATATATATTATCCCTGGGGATAGGGGATTAAGAATACTTCCCACGTATTCCCTGCGTGTCGTAGAAGGCGACTAAAAGGGGAGGGAGCGGGGGGCTGGAAATCCTTCCCTCTCGTTTTTTTTTAATTTTCCAAAAGAAGGAACAGAGGGGGCCAGGTGAGGATATTCCAAAAAAGGCCCAGATCTCTGTTCTTAACGCTACCTCGCTAATGCGGGAAATGGCGAATAGTTTAAAAGAAAAAAAGATATATATATATATATATATATATATATATATATATATATATATATATATATATATATATATATATATATATATATATATATATATATACATATATATATATATATATATATGCATATCTATATATATACATATATATTCATTCCACACTTGATAGCCGTTTTGCTGCCTTAACGACGTAGCAGCAGGGACAGACGAAGAAAGGCCACATCCGCTCACACTCAGTCTCTAGCTGTCGTGTAATGAACTGAAACCACAGCTCCCTACCCACATCCAGGCCCCACAGACCTTTCCATGGTTTACCCCAGACGCTTCACATGCTCTGGTTCGATCCATTAACAGCACGTCGACCCAAGGATGCAACAACGCTCCAATTCACTCTATCCCCGAACGCCTTTCACCCTCCCGCATGCTCAAGCCCGATCGCTCAAAATCTTTTACACTCTATCCTTCTACATTCAATTTGGTCTCCCGCTTCTCCTTGTTCTCTCTACCTCAAACACATACGTCTTCTTTTGTCAACCTTTCCTCACTTATTCTCTCCATATTTCAACACACCCTCTTCTCTCTCAACCATATTCTTTCTGTTACCACACATGTCACACCCTTTCATTACTTAGCCTATCAAACCACCTCAAACCACATGGTCTTAGACATCTAATTTCCAACACATCCACCCTCTTCCGCACAACCCTATCTATAGCCCATGACTCGCAACCATATTATATTGTTGGAACCACTATAGCTTCAAAACATACTCATTTTTGCTCTCCGAGATAACGTTCTGTCTTTCCACACATTCTTCATCACTCCCAGAACCTTCGCCCCCTCCCCCACCCTGTGATTCATCTCTGCTTCCATGGTTCCAATTGCTACCAAGTCCACTCCCACATATCTAAAACACTTCACTTCTTCCAATTTTATCCATCGAAGATTTCCAATATATATATATATATATATATATATATATATATATATATATATATATATATATATATATATATATATATATATATATACATATATATATATATATATATATATATTGCGGTTGAATCTATTAGGAAGGGGAATGACTGTATTGTTGATCGGTTGGTGGGGCTTTTCAATGTACGTGTGTATCGTGGTAATGTGCCTGATGATTGACGGAATGCATATATATAGTGCCACTGAATAAAGGCAAGGGGAATAAGGTGAGTGTTCACACTACAATGGTTTAACGTTGTTGAGTTTGCCTGGTGGATTGTCTGGGAAGGCATTGATTGAGATGCTGAAAGCGTGTACGGAACATCAGAATTTGGAGGAGTAGTGTGGTTCTAGACGTGGTGAAGGATATGAGGATTACGTGTTTTCTTTAAAGAATGTGCGTGAGAAATACTTGGAGAATCAGAGGGATTTGTGTGTGGCATTTGTGGATTAGAGGGGGCATGTGATTGGAGTTGATGGAGGTGCCTTGTGTAGGGTCTTGGGGATGTGCGGTGTGGGAGAAAAGCTGCTGGAAGCAGTGAGAAGTTTTTTATCAGATGTGTTAGGCATGTGTGCGAGTAGGAAGAGAGGAGAGTGAATAATTCCAAGTGAAGGTCAGTCTGAGGCAGGGATGCGCCATATCGCCATGGTTGTTCAGTTTGTTTATGACTAGGCTGGCAGGGTAGGTAAATGCGAGAGTCTTGGAGAGAGAGAGGGGCGAGTATGCAAACAGTGATGGATAAGAGAACCTGGAAATTGAGGCAGTTGTTGTTTGCCGATGATATATCTCTGGTGGCTGATTCGAGTTAGAAACGCCAGAGGTTAGTGACTGAGTTTGGAAGAATTCGTGAAATAAGGAAGTTGAGAGTAAATGTGAATAAATGCAAGGTTATTAGGTTCAGCAGGGTTGAGAGTCAGCTGGTGTGTGAGTTTGAATGACAAAATTTGGAAGCTGTGAAGTGTTTTGGTTGCCTGGGAGTGGACATGGCAGCGAATGGAACCATAGAAGCGGAAGAAAGTCATAGGGTGAGTGAGAGGGCGATAGTTCTAGGAGCGCTGAAGGATGTGAGGAGGGAGAGAAAAATACCTGGGATTGTAAAAATGGGTATGGCTTGAAAGTATAGTAGTCTCAATAATATATGGATGTGAGGCATGGGCTATAGATGAGGCTGAGCGTAGGAAGGTTGGAAGTGAAATGTTTGAGGACAATGTATAGTGTGAGGTAGTTTGATTGAGCAAGTAATGAAAGAGTAAGACAGAGATTTAGTAATGATGAGAGTGTGGCTGAGAGAGCAAAAGAGAGTGTGCTGAAATGGTTTGAAATATGGAGAGAATGAGTGAGGTAGAGGGAACAAGGAGAACTTAGGACCAAACTTGATTTGGAAGGATGAATTGAAAAAGATTTTGAGCGATCGGGTCTGAACTTGCAGGAGGGTGAAAGGCGTGCACGGGATAGAGTGAACTGGAACGCTGAGGTGTACTTGGGTCGACATGCTGTCAGTTGACTAAGCCAAGGCATGTGAAGCGTTCGGGGTAAACCATGGAGAGGTCTGTTGGGCCTGGTTGTGGGTAGGGAGCTGTAATTTCGATGCATTACACACGACAGCTAGAGAATGGATTTGGGCGGATGTGGGTTTCATCCTCTGTTCCTGGCGGTAGAAGGCAACTAAGAAGGTCGAGCTTAGTACAGAGGATATACGTGTCAAGGACAAGGGGAAGATCGAAATGGAGGTGGAAGATTGGAGTGGAGAAAGTTTAGAATGCTCGGGGCCTAAACCTGCAGGAGAGTGCATGGCAAAAGAAGGAACGGAGAAGGGGGACAGGTGAGGATATTCCCTCAAAGGCCCAGGCCTCTGTTCTTAGCGCTACCTCGGTAACATGGGAAATGGCGAATAGTTTGAAAGAAAGAAATATATATATATATATATATATATATATATATATATATATATATATATATATATATATATATATATATATATATATATATATATATATATATATATATATATATATACATATATATATATATATATATATATATATATATATATATATATATATATATATATATATATATATATATATAATCAAAAGTCAGTCTGGTGATGTTCTTGAAACTATATTCGTGTAATTTTGAAGTGATTCATCATTTCATGAACTAAATCTGTCTTACATTATCTTGGTAAACTGTTGAAGTTAGGTAGGAGTGCTGATGCTAAGGCCCATTAATTTTCTCATCGATCTATTGAGTTAATAGATAACGCCTTTGTGCACGAAGCGCCCTGATATTGGCTTACCTCTAGCCTCGTGAAGGATCTGGCCGAACGAGTCGCGGGTAATTAAGGCCCGAGGAGACTGGAGGGTCAGAGGTGATTGGTATATTAGAGCCTGAGAAGGTCATTTAGGCCCACTAGAGGCGTCGGGCAGGGGCAGTATAAGCCTACGGCAGCGGCGGGAGCAGGGGACAGGTCAGACCAACACCCACCTGACGAAGGCTTCGAGATGGGATGATAACAGGTGCTAAAACCCAGCGGGATCTGGTTGCCCACCCGCATCTGGCCGCCTTGATGGCTGTGTGACCCTCCTTTGCCGCCCCTTATGCACGCCCGCGCGACACAGTGCCGCCCCTCTCCACGCCCTCACGCCCACATCCCACACCTCCCCACGCCTGCGTCTTTCCTTTTTCCACGCCCACCCTATTCCTGCACGTCATGCCTCTCATCACCTGTCCTCGCGCACGTTGGTCTCGTGTACCAGGTGTTTCGGAGCACCGTTCACGTGAGGCGCCTCCTCCAACCGTTCTCACGTCCACAAGCGCCGGCGTCATGCCCCAAGTGACCACATGCGGTGCCCTGATCCCCCTTCTTCTATCTCCCTCCCTCTCTCCCTCCCTCTCTCCCTGGACCAACACGTGGCCGGCGGGAGGGAGTACAAGCAACGCATTATCCTTCCAGTTTGTGTGGTTTTAGGGCCGGGAATTATCAGCGTTCACAATCTGCCTCGTTTACTGGTCATTCTCGTCCTCCACCGCAAGCCCCATTTGCCGGCGGTGAGCGCGCCCCCAACAAGGGTCGCCGACGTAACTAGGTCGTTCAGGATGCGGCATGTATATGTGGTAGTTAGCCTATCGAATGTAAATGAACCGTCACTCAGGGAAGAATGGGCGCTATTCCATGAAGTCCTAAGGTACACTTTGCCGTCTTTCGCGAGTTGATTTATCTTGAAGCAGCAGCTGTTTGTTTATATTAATATTAAAGACGGTAGATCCAGGCAAGATACACTACCTCCCTAACCTTGTAAACATTGGTGTTGATGCGGGTCTGATTTCATCCTCAGTACAGAACACAACAGCTCGCACAGAGGGCGCTTGAAATAAGATGAATGTATATACTAAGTTAAATCCATATATATATATATAATCATTTATATCATTACTACAATTACCTCATGACTAATGTCTGTGAAAGAGTCCTGGTGTTACCTAGGACCTTTTTAAAGGTTCCTGTAGCTCGAGACTGCTCTACTTCCAGTAGCAGGGAAATGCAGACTATTTTGAAGTCAGAAGTTTTTTAGCAAGACTTTATTTCCAGTGATATAGTGTTACTCACGGTGTAACCTCGTGCAGGTGGAGTCTTTTACCACCTAATCATACAAATCCTAATATATATATATATATATATATATATATATATATATATATATATATATATATATATATATATATATATATATATATATATATATATATATATATATCGTTTCAAGCCTCACTCAAGACAAATGCAAGCCAAAAGAAGATCCCTCTACAACCCCAAGAGAGGAGCCTGATAATATGAAGTACAAGAGAAATAGATTTTATCCTTTGAAATGACATTATGGGAATCATGATGTTAGTGAACAGGTGGGGTTACCTGAGAATGCAGAGTGTGCTGAAGAAAGTGAGAATTGAAGAAGAGATTCAAAAACTTCCTAATTACATGACTCAGGGATACAGGACGATAAAAGGATCAAAGCGAACTCCCTTCCCAGGATGGGTCTGAAACAATGTATGTTTCCAGGACGAAGGAGAGGTTGCTGAGCGCTGAGGCATTGGCGGAATAGACGAGCAAGCACAGGCAACAGCCGGTGGGACAGAGCCTTAAAGAGAGGCGAATTGGACACTCATCTGACCCGCATACTTTACGAAAGAAAGAACTGGTCTATGTACCTCCAGTTTGGAGAATGCGTCAAGCGTCAAAGACGACAGAAGGATAGAAATATGGATGTGAAGCAATGCTGGAAGATACCGAAAGTATAAAGAAGGGGAAAAGAGACAGAACGAGATAGACGTAGTGTTATCTGGACGGAAAAGAGAGGCAAAATGGCAAATTTGCCGAAGTCGTTGAAGTCATTGGTGGTCATAGAGGGAAATAGATATACATCGGTGAAATCAGAGAGGCTAACACATTTTCTGTTTGGATGGAAAAGTGTTTGGCTTAACAAACAGTCGAGTCAATAAAGATTCTCAGCGAGTCACTTGAAGAAGAGGAGTGTATCCACGTCTTTAGTCCGCGTGACGCCTTGAAATAAGCGTCCAGTTAATGTGGAAATAAAGTAGATAGTCGTTGTCTTTGTGACAGAGGGGATGTATGTCCCCGGACCCTGTAGGGCGAATGTCATGTATAGCGAGTGTCTGGGGCGGCGAGTGCTCGAGAGGGGGAGTGTCTGTCCTGTGGGGCGATTGTCATGTGGGTCTAGTGTAGTGTCGGGCAGCGCGTGTCCTTTGCCACGAATATCCTTTGCGGGGATTGTCTTGTAGGGAGAGTGTCCTGCGGGGCGGCGAGTGTTCTAATGTATTTATTGTCTACATGTACGAAGACAAAGCATTTCAGTGAGAGTATGGGCGAGGGGCACATAGCAAGGGGTAGGTGGAGGCCAGGATGGAGCGTTCAGTGGGTACAACATTACATAGGAAGGCCCAAGTGATGAACTCCAGCATCCGTTAGGAATAAAGAAAAGCACTACTCAAGGAGAAAGTGATATATATATATATATATATATATATATATATATATATATATATATATGTGTGTGTGTGTGTGTGTGTGTGTGTGTGTTTGAGGAGTGGTGTTGAGGAGGCAGGGTTAACATGACAGGCCGGTGAGGACTGTGAGAGGTGCTCGCCGTCAAGGTGTTGCCTATTACAGACTGCCTGCCGTAACCGCCGCCCAATTATCCAATCACTCAGAAATGTGGTTTTTACCCCGTGCCCTACCCATGCTTGGACGCAACGTCAAAAATGATTAAGAGCAAGAAACCTTTAAGCTGTCGTACAACTCAAGACGTATAAGCGTATATACTCTTTTTTTTTCATACATATTCGCCTTATTCCGAGTTAGCGAGGTAGCGTTAAGAACAGAGGAGTGAGCCTCAGAGGGTGTATCCTCACTTGGCCCCCTTCTGTGCTCCTTCTTTTGGAAAATTGAAAACGAGATCAGAGGATTTCCAGGCCCTCGCTCCCTCTACTTCTAGTCGCCTTCTACGACACGCAGGAAATACGTGTTAAGGACTCTTTCTCCCCTATCCCCAGGGGTGCTTGTGGCATGAGGAGCGTGGGAGGGTGGCAGATTAGAAAGAGTAGTGAGTGGTGGGATGAAGAAGTATGATTATCAGTGAAAGAGAAGAGAGAGGCATTTGGACGATTTTTGCAGCAAAATAGTGCAAATGACTGGGAGATGTATAAAGGAAAGAGTTAGGAGGTCAAGAGAAAGGTGCAAGAGGTGAGAATTTGGGTGAGAGAGTGTCATTAGATTTTAGGGAGAATAAAAAGATGTTTTGGAAGGAGGTAAATATAGTGCGTAAGACAAGAGAAGAAATGGAAACATCGGTGAAGAGGGGTAACGGCGAGGTAATAACAAGTAGCGGTGATGTAAGGAGATGAAGTGAGTATTTTGAACGTTTGTTGAATGTGTTAGATGATAGAGTGGCAGTTATAGGGTATTTTTGGTCGAGGTGGTGTGCGAAGTGAGAGAGTCAGGTAAACGGAGAAGAGGTAGTGAAAGCTTTACGGAAGATGAAAGCCGGCAAGGCGGAGGGTTTAGATGGTATTACAGTGGAATTTATTGAAAAAGGGGGTGACTGTATTGTTGAATGGTTGGTGAGGATATTCAGTGCATGTATGGTTCATGGTGAGGTGCCTGAGGATTGGCGGAATGCATGCATAGTGCCATTGTACAAAGGCAAAGGGGATAAAGGTGAATGTTCAAATTACAGAGGTAAAACTTTGTTGAATATTCCTGGGAATTTATATGGGAGGGTATTGATGGTGAGGGTGAAGGCATGTACAGAGCATCAGATTTGGGAAGAACAGTCTGGTTTCAGAAGTGGTAGAGGATGTGTGGATCAGGTGTTTGCTTTGAAGAATATATGTGAGAAATACTTAGAAAAGCAAATGGATGTGTATGTAGCATTTATGGATCTGGAGAAGGTATATGATAGAGTTGATAAAGATGCTCTGTGGAAGGTATTAAGAATATATGGTGTGGGAGGCAAGTTGCTAGAAGCAGTGAAAAGTTTTTATCGAGGATGTAAGGCATGTGTACGAGTAGGAAGAGAGGGAAGTGATTGGTTCTCAGTGAATGTCAGTTTGCTGCAGGGGTGTGTGATGTCTCCATAGTTGTTTAATTTGTTTATGGATAAGGTTGTTAGAGAGGTGAATGCAAGAGTTTTGGAGAGAGGGGCAAGTATGCAATCTATTGTGGATGAGAGGGCTTGGGATGTGAGTCAGCTGTTGTTCGCTGATGATATAGCGCTAGTGGCAGATTCGGATGAGAAACTGCAGAATCTGGTGACTGAGTGTGGGAGGGGTTGAAAGTTCTGGGAGCGTTGAAAAATGTATGGAAGGCGAGAACGTTATCTCGGAAAGAGAAAATAGGTATGTTTGAAGGAATAGTGGTTCTAACAATGTTATATGTTTGCGAAGCGTGGGCTATAGATAGAGTTGTGCGGAGGAGGGTGGACGTGTTGGAAGTGAAATGTGTGAGGACAGTATGTGGTGTAAGGTGGTTTGATCGAGTAAGTAATGAAAGGGTGAGAGAGATGTGTGGTAATAAAAAGAGTGTGGTTGAGAGAGCAGAAGAGGGTGTATTGAAGTGGTTTAGTCACATGGAGAGAATGAGTGAGGAAAGATTGGCAAAGAGGATATATGTGTCAGAGGTGGAGGGAAAGAGAAGTGGGAGACCAAATTGGAGGTGGAAGGATGGAGTGAAAAGGATTTTGAGCGATCGTGGCATGAACATACAGGAAGGTGAAAGGCGTGCAAGGAATTGAGTGAATTGGAGCGATGTGGTATACTGGGGTTGACGTGCTGTCAATGGATTGAACCAGGGCATTTGAAGCGTCTGGGGTAAACCATGAAAAGTTTCGTGGGGTCTGGATGTGGAAAGGGAGCTGTGGTTTCGGTGCTTTACACATGACAGCTGGAGACTGAGTGTGAACGAATGTGGCTTTTGTTGTCTTTCCTAGCGCTACCTCGCGCGCGCATGGGAGGAGGGGAGCTGTTTTTCACGTGTGGCGGGGTGCGACGAATATGGATGAAGGAAGCATGTATAAATGTGTACATGTGTATATATATATGTATATGTTTATGTATCTACATGTATGTATATGTTGAACTGTGTGTATGTGGGTGGGTTGGGCAATTCTTTCGTCTGTTTCATTGCGCTACCTCGCTAACGCTACCAAGTACAATAAATGAATAATATATATATATATATATATATATATATATATATATCTATATATATATATATATATATATATATATATATATATATATATATATATATATATATATATATATTATTTTTGCTTTGTCGCTGTCTCCCGCATTTGCGAGATAGCGCAAGAAAACAGACGAAAGATATAGCCCAACCCACCCACATACACATGTATATACATACACGTCCACACACGCAAATATACATTCCCATATATCTCCATGTACACATATATATACACACACAGACACATACATATATACACATGCACTCCATTCACACTGTCTGCCTTTATTCATTCCCATCTCCAGCTCGCCACACATGGAATAACATCCCCCTCCACCCTCATGTGTGCGAGGTAGCGCTAGGAAAAGACAACAAAGGCCCCATTAGTTCACACTCAGTCTCTAGCTGTCATGCAATAATGCCCGAAACCACAGCTCCCTTTCCACATCCAGGCCACACAGAACTTTCCATTGTTTACCCCAGACGCTTCACATGCCCTGATTCAATCCACTGACAGCACGTCGACCCCGGTATACCACATCGATCCAATTCACTATATTCCTTGCCCGCCTTTCACCCTCCTGCATGTTCAGGCCCCGCTCACTCAAAATCTTTTTCACTCCATCTTTCCACCTCCAATTTGGTCTCCCACTTCTCCTCGTTCCCTCCACCTCCGACACATATATCCTCTTGGTCAATCTTGCCTCACTCATTCTCTCCATGTGCCCAGACCATTTCAAAACACCCTCTTCTGCTCTCTCAACCACGCTCTTTTTATTTCCACACATCTCTCTTACCCTTACATTACTTACTCGATCAAACCACCTCACACCACATATTGTCCTCAAGCATCTCATTTCCAGCACATCCACCCTCCTGCGCACAACTCTATCCATAGCCCACGCCTCGCAACCATAAAACTTTGTTGGAATCACTATTCCTTCAAACAAAGCCATTTTTGCTTTCGGAGATAATGTTCTCGACTTCCACACATTCTTCAAGGCTCCCAGAATTTTCGCCCCCTCCCCCACCCTATGATTCACTTCCGCTTCCATGGTTCCATCCACTGCCAGATCCACTCCCAGATATCTAAAACACTTTACTTCCTACAGTTTTTCTCCATTCAAACTTACCTCCCAATTGACTTGACCCTCAACCCTACTGTACCTAATAACCTTGCTCTTATTCACATTTACTCTTAACTTTCTTCTTTCACACACTCTACGAAACTCAGCCACCAGCTTCTGCAGTTTCTCACATGAATCAGCCACCAGCGCTGTATCATCAGCGAACAACAACTGACTCACTTCCCAAGCTCTCTCATCCCCAACAGACTTCATACTTGCCCCTCTTTCCAAAACTCTTGCATTCACCTCCCTAACAACCCCATCCATAAACAAATTAAACAACCATGGAGACATCACACACCCCTGCCGCAAACCTACATTCACTGAGAACCAATCACTTTCCTCTCTTCCTACATGTACACATACCTTACGTCATCGATAAAAACTTTTCACTGCTTCTAACAACTTGCCTCCCACACCATATATTCTTAGTACCTTCCACAGAGCATCTCTATCAACTCTATCATATATACATATATATATATATATATATATATATATATATATATATATATATATATATATATATATATATATATATATACACACACACATATATATATATATATATATATATATATATATATATATATATATATATATATATATATATATATATATATATATATACATATATTTTTTTTTTAATTTTCCAAAAGAAGGAACAGAGAAGGGGGCCAGGTGAGGATATTCCCTCAAAGGCCTAGTCCTCTATTCTTAACGCTACCTCGCTAATGCGGGAAATGGCGAATAGTATGAAAGAAAAAGAAAGATATATATATATATATACGAATAAAGTGTATATGAACGCGCACCTTCATAGAACATACAAAGCTCCAACAGCCAGGATCGAACCTGGGACCCCTTGTGCAAGAGGCAGGCATGCTAACCACTAGGCTAAGGGACTGTATAATAGGAAACAACTATTCGAAATACTAAGTACTCGAATACCCTTCGTCTCACAATGGTGAGCAACGGGGTCTATCGGTTGTTTCCGAACAGAACACATAGCCAGCTGATAGCGTTTTACCGAACCTGACTGTACAACGCGGAGTTATATGAATACGAATAAAGTGTATATGAACGCGCACCTTCATAGAACATACAAAGCTCCAACAGCCAGGATCGAACCTGGGACCCCTTGTGCAAGAGGCAGGCATGCTAACCGCTAGGCTAAGGGACTGTGTAATAGGAAACAACTATTCGAAATACTAAGTACTCGAATACCCTTCGTCTCACAATGGTGAGCAACAGGGTCTATAGATAGATAGAGTTGTGTGGAGGAGGGTGGATGTGTTGGAAATGAGGTGCTTTAGGACAACATGTGGTGTGAGGTAGTTTGATCGAGGAAGTAATGAAAGGGAAGAGAGATATGTGGTAATAAAAAGAGTGTGGTTGAGAGAGCAGAAGAGGGTGTTTTGAAATGGTTTGGGCACATGGAGAGAATGAGTGAGGAGAGATTGACAAAGAGGATAAATGTGTTAGAGGTGGAGGGAACGAGAAGTGGGAGACGAAATTGGAGGTGGAGAGATGGAGTGAAAAAGATTTTGAGCGATTGGGGCATGAACATGCCGGAGGGTGAAAGGCGTGCAAGGAATATAGTGAATTGGAACGATGTGATATACTGGGGTCGACGTGCTGTCAATGGATATATATATATATATATATATATATATATATATATATATATATATATATATATATATATATATATATATATATATATATATATATATATATATATATGTATTTAGACGCACAAAGGCCAACATCACGCAAAACCAGAAACACCCACATTCATTCAAACACATAACTAATGGGCGTCCATATCTGGGCACATGGTCCTCAATGATAGGCCTGGAGCCGTCTAGAGGCTGGTACAGTACATACAAATTACAGTACAGCACACATAGATTACAGTACAATACACATAGATTACAGTACAGTACACATATTTTACTGTATAGTACACATAAATTACTTTACCGTAGACATAGATCACAGTACAGTACACATAGATTACGGTATGGTACATATAGATCACAGTATAATATAAATAGATCACAGTACAGTGCACATAGATTACAGTACAGTACAAATAATTCACAGTACAGTATAAATAGATCACAGTACAGTACACATAAATTACAGTATAATATGAATAGATCACAGAACAATGCACATAGATTACAGTACAGTACAAATAGATTACAGTACAGTACAAATAGATCACAGTATAATATAAATAGATCACAGTACAGTACACATAGATTACAGTACAGTACAAATAGATCACAGTACAGTATAAATAGATCACAGTATATTATAAATAGTTCACAGTACAGTGCCCATAGATTACAGTACAGTACAAATAATTCACAGTACAGTATAAATAGATCACAGTACAGTACACATAAATTACAGTATAATATAAATAGATCACAGAACAATGCACATAGATTACAGTACAGTACAAATAGATTACAGTACAGTACAAATAGATCACAGGAGAGTATAAATTGATCATAGTACTATACACATAGATCACAGTATAATATGAATAGATCACAGAACAGTGCACATAGGTTACAGTACAGTACAAATAGATCACAGTACAGTATAAATAGATCACAGTATATTATAAATAGATCACAGTACAGTGCACATAGATTACAGTACAGTACAAATAGATCACAGTACAGTATAAATAGATCACAGTACAGTACACATAGATCACAGTATAATATAGATAGATCACAGAACAGTGCGCATAGATTACAGTACAGTACAAATAGATCACAGTACAGTATAAATAGATCACAGTACAGAGCAGTACGAATAGATTATGACACACGACCCTCCGTGGCGCAGTGGTTAGCATTTGCCACCCACGAATCTAACGGGCTCGGATTCGAATCCCACTCTGTCCAATGGGCTCACAGACAACCTAGCTTTTCATCTTCGACTTTCGGGCTGATTGATGGATGGGGTACCTGGCGTAAGCTTGGGGAAAAAGTTAGATTAAGGAACTTGACAGCCACTAAGGTGTTAGCTTCCTGCACTGCCGCCGTGTGTGTAAGTGTGTGTGTGTGTGTGTGTGTGTGTATGTTAGTGTGTGTGTGTGCGTATGTGCGTGTATGTTAGTGTGCGTGTATATGTGTGTGTGTGTGTGTGTGTATGTTAGTGTGTGTGTATATGTGTGTGTGTGTGTGTGAGTGTGTGTGTGTTTGTGTGTATGCTAGTTTGTGTGTATATGTGTGTGTGTGTGTGTGTGTGTGTGTGTGTGCGTGTGTGTGTGTGTTTATATACAATGGGTTAAAAGACGAGGCAACCTGAGTAAAACACTCCCTCTGTAATCTCACTATGGACAGTCATAGAAAATTTACACTGAGACAGACACACACACACACACATACACACACACCAGCCTAGTGCCAGGTACCCCATTCAACGAACAGAACACAAGGGGAGGACGAACACCTGGGTAGGGTGTGGACCGACTACCTCGCCCCAGGTTTCGAACCAATGCGGGCCTAACCCTGGGTGGACCCGTCTTGACTCATGGCTCAAGTGACACTAACTGCTACTACATGAAGGCTTGTGTGTATGTGTGTGTGTGTGTGTGTGTGTGTGTGTGTGTGTGTGTGTGTGTGTGTGTGTATGTGTGTGTGTCTGTATATGTGTACTATTACCTATGACTGTACATAGTGAGATTACAGAGGGAGTGTTTTACTCAGGTTGCCTCGTCTTTTACATTGTATATAAACACACTCACACACACACACACACACACACACACACACACACACACACACACACACACACACACACACAAACAAACACACACCTCATACGCACACACATATACACGCAAACACACACACACACACACACACACACACACACACACCAATACGCACACCCATAACACGCAACACCCCCCACACACACACACACACACACACACACACACACACACACACACACACACACACACACACACACACACACACACACACACCTCATACGCACACCCATATACACGCAAACACACACACACACACACACACACACACACACACACACACACACACACACACACACACACACACACACACACACACACACTCCTCATACGCACACACATACACACACACACACACACACACACACACACACACACGCTCCTTCACCACACGCATCACACTCACAGTCCCCTACCACACACACACACACACACACACACACACACACACGCTCCTTCACCACACGCATCACACTCACAGTCCCCTACCACACACACACACACACACACACACACACACACACACACACACACACACACACCTCGTACCCAACGAGGCGGGCATCTGAAAGCAGCAACGAACTTTATCTGGCGATCTCCGGCTGCAGTAGCAGACGCAGGAGGTGCAGGGCGGAGGCGCTGGGGCCTGAGCCAGGACTCGGCTCCATGCCAGTCCCAGTGGGCGTGGTACTGACAGGGTGACTGGGCGTGGCTTTCTAGCCAGCATCTGCCTCTATATTAGGCTGTGGTCGTTGGTGTGTGGCAGGAACCGACGAGGTTTATGTTAGAGTGCGTGGTGTGCTTGTGTGTGTGTGTCCTTGGTGCGCGTGGTGATGGACTGTGTGTATGGTGCGTGTGGTGTGGGAGAGAGAGAGTGTGTGTGTGTGTGTGTGTGTATGTGTGTGTGTGTGTGTGTGTGTGTGTGTGTGTGTGTGTGTGTGTGTGTGTGTGTGTGGTGCGCGTGGTGATGGACTGTGTGTATGGTGCGGCGTGTGGTGAGGGAGTGTGTGTGTGTGTGTGTGTGTGGGAGGTGTGTGTAGTGTGGGACTGTGAATGTGATTAGTATGGTGAGGAAACTTATACACTTGAGCAGGTTTGACTCATGAGCTTGTAGGCTTGTATGAACGCTTGGCATAACATGTCGTCTTGTAAGTGATAACACAGCTGATGAAGATATCCATACTATGGTAACACAATACGAGTGCATCAAACCCAACCCAATTCATCGCGGGAAATGGATATATAAAATGTAAAGCTTCCCTGATAGATACACCAGTGAATGATATGTCGAAAAAGATCTATATCTATAAAATGTGATAAGAGTTAAAGTATATCTCACCTCTTTATGACCCCACCATAGTCGTAATGATAGGCCTGATCCACTCTGTGTCTTTGTGTCTACAAGTCTTAAAAACCTTCCTGGCTGGGGTTCTCCTGGAACGTAATTTTTCTTTTTTTTTTGGCAAGCACGACTTGTACTGTACAGGTTTAATAAACGAAGTTTTGACATCCCTAAGAATTCATAACGTATATTTTTGTGCATTGTAAAGGCAGCAGAAGATGGATGCTTCGTTTCATTATCGAATGCGAGCGTGTTATAGAGCTGCCAGGAGCGCCCATGTAATCCTGGCCTGCTAGGTAATTTCGCCAGGCACGATACGAACTCAGGTGTTTGGACGGAAGCTGTCCCAGGAGAGGTAAGTCTTAAGCAAGAGTCAAATCCTTGATAAAACGATTGAGTTCTTCAGCAAGTCTTTGGCAAGATAGAGCGAAAACATGATGAAAAATAATGATGATAATGAGATGAAGTAAATGAAGAGAATTCGATTCTCCTTCCATTCAGGGAAGATTACGGTGCCCTGTACACCGCCAGGCCAACCAAGCTTCACAATTCTCGACAAGATCTTTGTGTCTGAGGTTCATCTCTTGCCACAGCCTTGGCAGATACCAAGTTGCCGACGTATTGCCAACAATGAGTGGATGAGAAATTAGATTAAGAAATAAAGTCTTTTTTTGGACTGGAGAGACGAAGTCATTTTTAAGGCGGCCCAGATGGCCTGTTTGAATGTGACTGTTGGTCGTCCTAGCAGTTAATGAAGTGATGAATGTAGATGGTGTAGTGATGTCAGCTGGTACTGTGATGAACGT
>NC_092280.1:9273800-9306300 GCF_036320965.1 Panulirus ornatus
GGCGAGGTGGCGATGGAATGAATAAAGGCAGACAGTGTGAATTGTGTGCATGGGTATAAATGTATGTGTCTGTGTGTGTATATATATGTGTACATTGAGATGTATAGGTATGTATATTTGCGTGTGTGGACGTGTATGTATATACATGTGTATGGGGGTGGGTTGGGCCACTTCTTTCGTCTGTTTCCTTGCGCTACCTCGCAAACGCGGGAGACAGCGACAAAGCAAAATAGATAAATAAATGAATATATATATATATATATATATATATATATATATATATATATATATATATATATATATATATATATATATATATATATATATATATATTTATATATATATATATATATATATATATATATATATATATATATATATATATATATATATATATATATATATATATATATATATATATATATATATATATATATATATATATATATATATATATATATATATATATATTCAGTGGTGTCCGTTCAGTGGAGGAAAGTGTGGAAAAACCAGTTCCCACTGGGCTGGCAAGGAGCCGAGAAAGTGTGTTTATGTTCATTACCTCATCATAAAATTGACGTCATTGTCGACGATTTCACATCTGCGTCATTATGACGTATGCATAAGTCTGTTTCACAGTAGACGACACGTTTCGTTATAATTTTTTTTCATATGTTTGACGTCAAAGAACATATTTGCGTCTGTGAGGCTGTTTTTTTTGATGATATTCACCTTAATCTTCACAAGTCTGTGAGATCACGCGAGGCTTGGTGTGAGTGGACTCATAATTATCTGCCTCTCGTTTTTCTAAGTTTTTATGGTATCTCTGTGAGTACAGTTATGGGCGCGACTGGATCTTTTTTTTTCCGTGGTCACACGTGCATCTCAGATGTTGACGACCTGTGCAGTCTAATCCTGTGGGAATAGTGCACTAGTGATGGTCAAGAACGCCATGACTTGTGTCGTGGCTCTGCTCGTACAGACGAATTAATGTATCATGGTAGGTGTCCAGGCGGGTGGGCGGCTATGTTTCTCGCCGGCTCATTGTTCGATTGGCTTGGAGTTGACAGGTGTTAGTACCGTGTGAGCTGTGTGTTGGACAGTCAAGGATAGGTAGAAGAGTCGAGGACTGGGCTGTGTGGTTGGACAGTCAAGGATAGGTAGAAGAGTCGAGGACTGAGCGTGTGGTTGGACAGCCAAGGATAGGCAGAGGAGTCAAGGACTGAGCTGTGTGGTTGGACAGTCAAGGATAGGTAGAGGAGTCGAGGACTGGGCTGTGTGGTTGGACAGCCAAGGATGGATAGGCAGAGGAGTCGAGGACTGAGCTGTGTGGTTGGACAGCCAAGGATAGGTAGAGGAGTGAAGGACTGGGCTGTGTGGTTGGACAGCCAAGAATGGATAGGTAGAGGAGTCGAGGACTTAGCTGTGTGGTTGGACAGCCAAGGATAGGTAGAGGAGTGAAGGACTGGGCTGTGTGGTTGGACAGCCAAGGATAGGTAGAGGAGTGAAGGACTGAGCTGTGTGGTTGGACAGCCAAGGATAGGTAAAGCCTTGAGTCTCCTGTTGGACGAATTAGGAGGGAGAACAAGGGGTTGAATAGCGTGGCAAAAATCATATCTGGTTGAAGTACATTTTGAACACTGAACAATCGATCATGATATCATACTTCTCCATCCCCTGTGAAGTAGACTATCTATCTCTAAGAACCATCTAGATAAGTGAACAGATTCGATATACTGACCCAACTCCACTATCCATCTCCGGTAGAGATAGATAGTGAGGTGATATACCAACCATAAAGTTAACTTAATTGATGGGTCATGTCACTTAACATGCTCGTATCTTGTGTACGCATGTTCACTCTGTCACATGTCATGTTATAGATAAGAATAAAGCTCGTCCTACACATGTTCACTCTGTCACTTCTCATGTTCGTGGTTATAAAAACGTAAACTCGTCTGTGATAATGAACCATCATGTCACAGTATCTTGCCTCATGCTTCGTGATGAAGACGAGCATCAACACTAAGGTGACAAGAATCGGCACAACACATGTCACAGGAATATCTATCGCCTAGCATAACAAAGGTTCGAGGAATATCTATCTATCGCTCACAGAACATAGATCTGAGAAATATCTATCGCCTACACATCACTGGTTGTAGGAATACTAAAGCCTGCTTAACATAGATTCGAGGAATATCTATTGCCCCCACAACAAAGGTTTCAGGAATATCTAACGCTCACACAACACAGGTTTCAGGAATATCTAACACAGGTTCAAGAAATATCTATCGCTCACACAACACAGGTTTCAGGAATATCTAACGCTCACACAACACAGGTTTCAGGAATATCTAACACAGGTTCAAGAAATATCTATCGCTCACACAACACAGGTTTCAGGAATATCTAACGCTCACACAACACAGGTTTCAGGAATATCTAACGCTCACACAACACAGGTTTCAGGAATATCTAACACAGGTTCAAGAAATATCTATCGCTCACACAACACAGGTTCGAGTAAAGTCTATCGCCTACGCAAAACAGGTTCGAGGTATTTCTCTCGCGTACACAACACACATGAGTAGAACTTCTATCTCCCTCATAGTATCTGTAACAGCGATAGCTGGTGCCTGCACAGCGTACAACTTAGGTTATATCTATCGACCAGACAAGAACATGCAACAGGAATATCTATCGCCCAGACAAGCACATGTAACAGGAATATCTATCGTTCACATGACGCAGGAATATATCTATCGTAGACACATGATTACCTACATAGTGGATAGGACACCTGGCAGGTCACCAGGGCCTGTTAGTCACATTTGTGTTGTAGTGTGTGGTGTTCAAGTATTTCCAGCCAAACCAGGTTCAGCACTGCAACACAGCACTCATTATTGTTTTCAGTATATCATCATACATGTTTCTCCCACCCAGTATTGTTATCAATGTCAGTGCTGCTCGTCGCATTCTGAATCCGAAATGTTTCTTGCATTGTTTATTATATATACTATATTATGTATTCTATCATATTCCAATGTAAAAAAAAAATGTTTGTTTTAAAGAGAGAGAGAGAGAGGAGAGAGAGAGAGAGAGAGAGGGGGGGGGGGCAAATATCAGACGCCTCTCGAATGCCTTTAGAGCAAAGCTAAAACGTTTCGGGCGATTTGAACGTTGAGGGCAAAGAAACGTCTCGAGACCTCCATGCATCACCTAACGACCGTCTGCTTGTCAAGCCCATAGTCAAGCTGGTCTCCTTGAGTACAGACGGACGCTGACGACTCTTGAGAATATATATAAGTAAGAATGTATATAAGTAAGAGTGTTAGTGAAAGAGAAGAGAGAGGCATTTGGACGGTTTTTGCAGAGAAATACCGCAAATGACTAGGAGATGTATAAGAGAAAGAGGCAATAGGTCGAGAGAAAGGTGCAAGAGGTGAAAAAGAGGGCCAATGAGAGTTGGGATGAGAGACTAACATGAAATTTTAGGGAGAATAAAACGATGTTTTGGAAGGAGATAAATAAGTGCACAAGACAAGAGAACAAATGGGAATATCAGTGAAGGGGGCTAATGGGAAGGTGATAACAAGTAGTGGTGATGTGAGAAGGAGATGGAGTGAGTATTTTGAAGGTTTGTTGAATGTGTTAGATGATAGAGTTGCAGATATAGGGTGTTTTGGTCGAGGTGGTGTACGAAGTGAGAGGGTCAGGGAGAATGATTTGTTAAACAGAGAAGAGGTAGTGAAAGCTTTGCGAAAGATAAAAGCCGGCGAGGCAGCGAATTTGGATGGTATTGCAGTGAAATCTATTAAAAAAAGGGGGTGACTGTGTTGTTGACTGGTGGGTGAGGATATTCAGTGTATGTATGCTTCATGGTGAAGTTCCTGAGGATTGGCGGAATGCGTGCATAGTGCCATTGTACAAAGGCAAAGGGGATAAGGGTGAGTGTTCAAATTACAGAGGTATAAGTTTGTTGCGTATTCCTGGGCAATTATATTGGAGGGTACTGATTGAGCGGGTGAAGGCATGTACAGAGCATCAGATTGGGGAAGAGCAGTGTGATTTCAGGAGTGGTAGAGGATGTGTGGATCAGGTGTCTGCTTTGAGGAATGTATGTGAGAAATACTTAGAAAAACAAATGGATTTGTATGAAGCATTTATGGATCTAGAGAAGGTATATGATAGAGTTGGTAGAGATGCTCTGCGGAAGGTATTAAAAGTATATGGTGTGGGACGTAACTTGCTAGAAGCAGTGAAAAGTTTTTATCGAGGATATAAGGCATGTGTACGAGTAGGAACAGAGGAAAGTGATTGGTTCTCAGTGAATGCCGTTTACGGTAGGGGTGCGTGACGTCTCCATGGTTGTTTAATTTGTTTGTGGATGGAGTTGTGAGGAAGGTGAATGCAAGAGTTTTGGAGAGTGGGGCAAGTATGCAGTCTGTTGTGGATGGGAGGGCTTGAGAAATGAGTCAGTTGTTGTTCGCTGGTGATACAACGCTGGTGGCTGATTCGGGTGAGAAACTGCAGAAGCTGGTGGCTGAGTTTGGTATGAGTCAATTGGAAGGTAAGTTTGAATGAAGAAAAACTGGAGGAAGTGAAGTGTTTTAGATATCTGGGAGTGGATTCGGCAGCTGATAGAACCATGGAAGCGAAGGTTTGGGGAGCGTTGAAGAATGTGTGGAAGGCGGAAGCGTTATCTCGGAGAGCAAAAATGGATATGTTTGAAGGAGAAGTGGTTCCAGCAATGTTATATGGTTGCGGGGCGTGAGCTATAGATAGGGTTGTGCGGAGGAGGGTGGATGTGTTGGAAATGAGATGTTTGAGGACAATATATGATGTGAGGTGGTGTAATCGAGTAAGTAATGAAAGGGTAAGAGAGATGTGTGGTAATAAAAAGAATGTGGTTGAGAGAGCAAAAGAGGATGTATTGAAATGGTTTGGTCACAATGAGAGAATGAGTGAGGAAAGATTGACAAAGAGGATATATGTGTCAGAGACGGAGGGAACGAGAAGTGGGAGACCAAACTGGAGATGGAAGGATGGAGTGAAAAAGTTATTGAGCGATCGGGGCCTGAACATGCAGGAGGGTGAAAGGCGTGCAAGGAATAGAGTGAACTGGAACGATCTGGTATACCGGGGTGGACGTGCTGTCAATGGATTGAACCAGGGCATGTGAAGCGTCTGGGGCAAATCATGGAAAGTTTTGTGGGGCCTAGATGTGGATAGGGAGCTGTGGTTTCGGTGCATTATACATGACAGCTAGAGACAGTGTGAACGAATGTGGCCTTTGCTGTCTTTTCCTAGCGCTACATCACACATGCGCGGGGAAGGGGGGGTGCCATTTTATGTGTGGCGGGGTGGCGACGAAAATGGATGAAGGCAGCAAGTATGAATATGTACATGTGTATATATGTATATGTCTGTGTATGTATATGCATGTATACACTGAAATGTATAAGTATGTATATGTGCTTGTGTTAATGTGTATGTGGTTGGGTTGGGCCATTCTCTCGTGTGTTTCCTTGCGCTACCTCGCATACGCGGGAGACAGCGACAAAGTATAATAAGAAAAGAATATATATATATATATATATATATATATATATATATATATATATATATATATATATATATATATTTTTTTTTTTTTTTCCATACTATTCGCCATTTCCCGCCAGAGCGAGGTAGCGTTAAGAACAGAGGACTGGGCCTCTGAGGAAACATCCTCACCCGGCCCCCTTCTCTGTTCCTTCCTTTGGAAAAAAAAAAATGAGAGGGGAAGATTTCCAGCCACCCGCTCCCTTCCCTTTTAGTTGCCTTCTACGACACGCAGGGAATACGTGGGAAGTATTCTTTCTCCCCTATCCCCAGGGATATATATATATATATATATATCAATGTTTTGATGTCCTCTCTTTCGTGGAAGCAAGAAATGCGTATGCACACCACGACGCAAGGTCAGGTTAGTGGATGAATGAAATTCAAAGTTCGAGACGTTGCTGTGTGTGTGTGTGTGTGTGTGTGTGTGTGTGTGTGTGGGGGGGGGGGGGATTACCCTCAACCACATCGGTCGTGTCTACAATGCAACCTACCCTCCCGCCACCCACCCTTCCGAAGTCACGTTATTGATTCCCATTTTCTTAATAGGTTACACCGCCTCCAGTTTTCATGTCTGTAGTTCGAAGTCTGTCCTGTTATCGTGTACGTTTCAGATTTCCGCGCAGGTGAGCTCGTGTTAGCTTGCGCAGGTGGTGTCTGTGCGCGTGCAGAGACTCTATATATGAAAAACCGGAAAGTTCGAGCACTAGCTGCTTTAATACTGCGTGGGGTCAATAGATGGCGCTACTTACCTTTGTGGTTGCTCTCTGTATGTTCACAAACACTTTCCAGCGAGTGGGCAGTTTGTCAAAAAAAAGGAGAAAAAGATTATCCAGAACTTGTCTTTCATGTTTTTCCAAAGAATAAAGAAAGGTACGTATGCCTTTGATAAGATATGAACAAATAACATATAGAAAGGTAACTTTAAACACAATATGTTAGGGAAAAAGAAGTCAACAATTCAAGTGAAGTAACAGTCATGGCTTGTTTTCCCTTAAGATTTAAGTATCAGATTTAAATCCATAACCTGTAGATGGCCCACATGTGCCTACTGATCCTGATGAAGTAATTATGCAGATGGATGAAGATGAGAAATACTCTAACAATATTGTACTCGAGGTATATTTCTTATCTTTTGATCTTTGTAGTCAGGATGATGATAATGGCTTCCTCCATGTTTTGCATTGACCCAAGAGAGCACAGACATCAACGTTCCTTGTGATCACGTCTGATCAAGTGAATGACAGTTTGATGGTTGAAGAACATAATCCACTTGCAGATATCTTCTCCACTTTCCATCTCGACCCTCCAGATGATAGTGTGATTTCTAACAGAATTCCGACCAAGGCGGTGCAAAAGTGCAGTGACAATACATAGCAGGGTATGCATGCCATACATTCAAAGATCATGAGTTATCATGTGTGCAAAGGTCTTTTGATCTGAAAGAAATGCTCGAGATACATTATAATAATGTATACTTATACATACATCAGAAAGATGCTGACAAGAAAGGACCTACGAGGGTTATACAGCCATGGGATAAGTTACGAGTGCTACTATCTGTCGACACACGCCTGAAGACCCAGACAAGGGTACATGTTGCCTGAATATTCCTTTCTGACACTCGATACAAAAACCTGATCTTCATCTCCTTACTTCTGGGAGATCATCTTCCTCCTCCTCCTCCTCTTCCTCCTTCTCTTCCTCCTACCCCGCCTCACGCAGTAGCAGTGCCTGTGAGGGCCGTAAGCTGTATATGGCTGGCATCGTTACAGAGGGAGGGAGAGAGCGTGTGGCCCCCGCGCACCTTGCTAAACAATTACCAGCCGCCACGCACCAACGCTCCTCCATGTAAATGAAGTCCCCCAAAAGCCGGCCATTTATGAGTGTGCGCGAGGCTCCCTGCTAACCACACGAATTATTCCCCTTGGTGGAGGTCGGAATTAGGTGGAGAAGGTGGTGTTGGTGGTGGTGATGACGTAGAGTTGGTGGAGGCGGTGGTGGGGGTGATGACATAGTGGAGGTGGTGTTGGTGGTGATGACGTAGAGTTGGTGGAGGCAGTGGTGGGGGTGATAACATAGTGGAGGTGGTGTTGGTGGTGATGACAGGGAACTGGTGGTGGTAACAGGCGGAGGTGATGATGAAGTAGGCAGGGAATTGTTGGAGGTAGTGGTGGTGACAAGGAACTGGTGTTGGTGATGGTGGTGATGGTGACGGGTAACTGGTGGAGATGGTGGTGATGACAGGAAACTGGAGGTGTTCGTGATGGTGATGAGTGGGAATTAGTAGACAGCCTGAGAGAGAATTAGTGGTGGGGGATGATGGCTGGGTGTTGTTCATAATGTTGGTGAGAGGCCCAGGGAGGGCAATAACTGGACGAGGGGACATAAATATGTCAAAAGTCCCGTAACAATAGGCCTATTGGCCTGTAACGAGGTGGAACGGGAATGGAACAAGAGACCTGAAGGAACTGAGGAACGAAACAGAGAAAGAAAAGGCGAAAAAAGTGAGAGAATATGAAGGAAGGATCAGTAAGACAGGAGAGTCTCATACCTATGATTATTTGACGATGTAGAATCCTGCCTTTAGTTAGGGTGAACGCGTAGCGCGCACCGCACACATCCCCAGGCAAATTTAGTCGAGAGTAAGTGTCGCGTGAGTTGTGTTGTGTGAGATGAGGAGTGTGTGTGTGTGTGTGTGTGTGTGTGTGTGTGTGTGTGTGTGTGAGGCTAGAATGTCGGCAACCTACGTGCATGTCATGCAGAGAGAAAAGACAACTGCACGAGCCAGGGGAGGGGAACTTAACAGCCACTGTCTGCAGTTGTGGCGCCATCACTGACCCTCCAGATACGCTAGGCGGGTGGTAGTACTGTGGCTGCCAACCACTCACTACCTACTGAGAGAGAGAGAGAGAGAGAGAGAGAGAGAGAGAGAGAGAGAGAGAGAGAGAGAGAGAGAGAGAGAGAGAGAGAGAGAGAGAGAGAGAGAGAGAGAGAGAGAAGAGAGCAACCCGGTGAAACACGGCGCCTGAACAATAGACAGATGACAGTGATAAAGACAGAGAGAGAGAGCGACCGCTACTTACTGGCTCGTGCCAGCCGGAGCAACATACACACACACACACACACACACACACACACACACACACACACACACACACACACAAACACACACACACACGTACACACACACATACACACTCAAGCACTTCAGGAGTTGTCAAGTTTTACTCTTGAGCCTAGATTACTTTTCTTTTTGCCCTTCTTCCTCTCCCACACGTAGGGCTGATGGCTTTCAGCCCACAGCCAGGCAGTCTCTACCTCACACACACACACACACAACACCTGGCAACACCTGACTCACACACGACTCGTCATAACCCAAGATTTTCCTACGGTGAGCGCCACGCGCTGGACCTTCCTCTTTTAGATGATGTCTAGTTGTAAGTTTCTCTCTCTCTCTCTCTCTCTCTCTCTCTCTCTCTCTCTCTCTCTCTCTCTCTCTGTACCTCACACACACACACACACACACACACACACACACACACACACACACACACACACACACACACACACACAGCCTGAACGAGCGACCAAAAATTAGACAGGAGATGGGGTGGGGTGAGGGGAAGGGGAGGGGAAGAGGAGGGGAAGGGGAGGGAAGGGGAGGGGAAGGGGGATAGAAGTAGAGGGGGGGTTAGTGGCGGTGTGCAGTACATATAAGGCAGGAGGCAACAAGTGGCACGCATGATGGTATGGGCGGGCCTCCTGCCCCCCGGCACTGTGACTCCCGCCCTTGTTTGTTCAGCTCCTGTTGCGCCCCGCAGCACCGCCTGTTCAGCTCCTGTTGCCCCGTAACACTTGTTTTGGCTCCTGTTGCCCCATTATGCCCTGTTCATGTCCCGTCGCCCCGGGAACGTTCGTTGATATCTTGACACTCCGCAACGTTTGTTGATCTCATGACACTCCGCAACGTTTGTTGATCTCTTGTCACTCCGGATCGTTTCTTTAGATCCTGTCACCCCGGAACGTTTGTTGATCTCTTGTCGCCCCGGAACGTTTGTTCAGATCCTGTCACCCCGGAACGTTTGTTGATCTCTTGTCGCCCCGAAACGTTTGTTAAGATCCTGTCACCCCGGAACGTTTCTTGATCTCTTGTCGCCCCGGAACGTTTGTTCAGATCCTGTCACCCCGGAACGTTTCTTGATCTCTTGTCGCCCCGGAACGTTTGTTCAGATCCTGTCACCCCGGAACGTTTGTTCAGATCCTGTCACCCCGGAACGTTTCTTGATCTCTTGTCGCCCCGGAACGTTTGTTAAGATCCTGTCACCCCGGAACGTTTCTTGATCTCTTGTCGCCCCGGAACGTTTGTTCAGATCCTGTCACTCCGGAACGTTTCTTGATCTCTTGTCGCCCCGGAACGTTGTCCAGATTAAGTCATCCCGGAATGTTTGCTGATCTGTTGTAGCTCCGAAACGTTTGTTCAGATCCTGTCACCCCGGAACGTTTGTTCAGATCATGTCGCTCAGGAGCGTTTGTTCAGATCTATTGCCTGATACCGCCTCTTCAGCTAAGCCGCGCTATTTCAGCTTCCGTTGCTCTAAAGAAGCTCTCTTTTCTTTGCAATCTCGTAATATTTTTGCTTTTTAGTTGTTTAGAGGAAAGGAAGAAGAGGTGGGACAGGGAAGGGATGGTCCGGAGTGGAAGAGAAAATAAAAGTGTGTGTGCAGTTGTGTGGTGTAAGGCGGAGTGTTATTTTTCCTTTTCTTTTCCTGATGTCCTACAGTGTTTAAGTATTGTTGTTTAACAGCATTTGTGTAGCTGTTTTTGTCCTAGAGTATTTGTATAGTTGTTGTTGTCCTATAGGGTTTGTTTAGCTATTTTTGTCTTCAGTATTTGTTTAGCTGTTTTTGTCCGACAGTATTTGTTTAGCTGTTGTTTTCCTACAGTGTTTGTATAGCTTTAGTTGTCCTACAGTGTTTGTTTAGCTTTAGTTGTCCTACAGTGTTTGTTTAGCTTTAGTTGTCCTACAGTGTTTGTTTAGCTTTAATTGTCTTACAGTGTTTGTTCAGCTTTAGTTGTCCTACAGTGTTTGTTTAGCTTTAGTTGTCCTACAGTGTTTGTTTAGCTTTAGTTGTCCTACAGTGTTTGTTTAGCTTTAATTGTCTTACAGTGTTTGTTCAGCTTTAGTTGTCCTACAGTGTTTGTTTAGCTTCAGTTGTCCTACAGTGTTTGTTTAGCTTTAGTTGTCCTACAGTGTTTGTTTAGCTTTAGTTATCCTACAGTATTTGTTTAGCTTTAGTTGTCTTACAGTGTTTGTTCAGCTTTAGTTGTCCTACAGTGTTTGTTTAGCTATGTAGCTCTGCAGTGACTTTTTAGCTGCTGTTACCCTACGATGTCCATTTAAGTGTTGTTTCCTTAGTGTTTGTTTAACTGTTGTGAACAGTGTTTATTGAGCTGTTGTTACTCCAAAGCATTTGAACTCTACTGTGGAACTTGTGGTTAGTTCTCTTCTATGTGATCATCGTGAAACTTTTTTCCGTGGTCCTTGACATTTCCAAAGTAATCGACGGATTGTGGCATGAACCTTTGCTTTCTACAAACAAATTCGTTTCTTTGAATTTCTCCCTCTCCTCTGTATTCTGTACCGCGTTATCACCCTTCCTAGTCGTTCCACTGTGGTGGTCGATGGTGACGGGAACTTCCGTCTTATCCTGTCAACGAAGACGTCCTTCAACTGTCTGCATTATCCTTTAACATACTTTCCCCTCTCTCCATAAATGATCTCTCTAACCGTAGCCACTCTCACGCCAACGATTCCAGTCTACGTATTTTAGCTCACTTTCCCTTTCCTTCTCCTCTTCATTATAATATTCGTTCTTTTTCTCGTACTGAACAACTTTCCCTAGTAATTTGGACATGTGATACATCCTGGGATGGGATATCAGTACACAGGTCAAATCTGATTCTTCAAAACCTCATTATCTGCCTATGTCACTTTCTAGACCCCGCTGATATCCCACCGTTTTACTTCAAATCATTACAATTCGAACCTACTGCATGAACTATCACCGTGTTAGGCGTCACCATATCATCCACTCTATCATGCAAACCCTAAGTGTTTGGCATCACAAAACCTGGCTCCTGAAAGATGGGAGTGTTGTGTAGGTACCGCGGTTACTCTCATGTTGGCAACTATCCATATCTGCAGGATATTGTTATTAGTCCAATCATGGAGTGCTGCTCGCATGAATTCCTCCAGTTCTCTCTCAGACAGAGTGGAATCAGAAGCCTTCCAATCTCATTAATCCTGCAAGGTATTTCTTTTTTTTTTTTTACCTGTTTTCCGTCCGGCTTGTTGTAGGAGGGAGTGAAGGGTGGGAAGAAAGCCTCTTATTTACTATCATTTTCTTTGATTTCAGTGGGACTTTTCTTTTTTAAGTAGTTTTAAGACCAGACCACCTCGCTTGGACCTTGGGGTCCGTGTGATGTGTGTGTTAATGTAACTCTACGTAACTCCTACGTTCCCCGGCTATCACCTCTCTTAAACCATTCCTTTCTCTCGAGCGTGATGTTGCTGCCCCTTTTCCTGTTGTACAATTATCCTTTCGGCTACTACTCATTCCTATTTCCACTTTAAAAGTCAGGTTAAAAGGCCAAGTCATTCACCCAAGGCTCACACCTTGTGATAGACTCAAACAATACGCAAATGAAGAGTAAAAGTTCGTCAGTGTCAATGCAGCCATCATTGAACGGTGTGTGCATCTCTTGTGTACTATTCACACCTATGATGAGAATGGTACCGTATTCAGAACTAGACGGAAGGCATTCTGGGTAAGACCAATACACACACACACACACACACACACACACACACACGGACACAAACACTACGACCAGAATGATGGAAGCAGCGAGGGAGCCACGTCCATAGGTAGTGACATTCATCAGAAACCATATCTTGGCATTCGACCTAACCATAACGTCAGGGGGCAATTCACTCACTCGTCACGTAACTCCCGCCGAAGGCAGAAAGAAGGAAGAATTATCACAGTCATTTCTTGATTATAGAATTCTTTGAGCAGAGAGAGAGAGAGAGAGAGAGAGAGAGAGAGAGAGAGAGAGGGGGGGGGGGCAACGATTTGTCACAAAGGTAACCCATGTCAAAGCGGGTAATTAGCGAGGTGTGTTTTACGTCAGAGCGACTCCTCGGAGTACTCCGTCAGGTGGAAAACGACTCAGGAGGCGAGTCAGGGATACGATCTCGATCGTGACGCGATGTCTGGTGACGCTTCTCTGACAGTTTTATCCTGAAGGTTTGAAATACCCGCAGGTGCTGACGATGTCGCTGGCTCACCCCATCACCAGTGCATGAAAACGATATCCCATTACACTAGGAAGGTCGTTCACGGAGTGATGGCTCGGGCCTCCTCCCGTGCGTACATCGACCCTAACGGACCCATGTCCCTCCCTCTGTTATGACAGTCGTCCAAAATCCGCTGGACTCGGCAGCGGCATCGCTGGCGAATGCCTCGCATTTCGCCAAGCAGCGAACAGATGAGACAGCGTCCATAGCACGGATTGTTTGGGTGTGGGGAGAGGGAGGCACGGTCGACGGAGGATCACATGCACGCATTCCTAGTCCAGTACTCTGGGTCATTTACTGGTAAATGTTCTTAAGGGATGCGAGCCACACGGCTGCTTCTGTAGGAGGCTCCTGTCACCAGCGTATGAAAATGTAAGGATCGATTTCCCTTTCACTCACGTACTGTGGGGGTAAACATCGAACTGGATGTCTCAGTCGTCAGCAAATACAGATCTTCCGTAGCTGTTGGCTCGGCGCACCGAGACACTCACTGAATGCGACGTTTGGAAGCTGGGAAGCGTTACTCAAGACACGAGCCCCGTCTCACAGGTGGATTGGCTCCACTCGACCCATCCATGATCTCCTACTCCGCAGTGATAGACCTCTCCCACTCTCGTCAGTATAACACGACCTCACTCGGTTATAGATGGTGGTAATCTTATCTACATGGAGAGTGAACGGTGGTTGCAGCTGGGGAAGCAGCAGGCGAAAGACGAACAAGAAATGACACGGCAGAGGAATGAGGGGCGGAAGGGACTGATTGATGCAGCCGCACTGTAGTTTCCCTTCACCCACCTCTCACCAGCCCTAACCCCCTTGATCACAAGTGCCACTTCAACCTGAAACCGTCATGCAGTGTAGAGTCACTGTAACATGGCCACCGTAGGCCGTACTCTATCCCTGGGGATAAGGAGAAAGAATACTTCCCAGGTATTCCCTGCGTGTCGTACAAGGCGAGGGAGCATGGGGCTGGAAATCTTCCCCTCCAGTTTTTGATTTTTCGAAAAGAAGGAACAGAGAAGGGGGCCAAGTGAGGATATTCCTTATAAGGCTCAGTCCTCTGTTCTTAACACTACCTCAGTGATGCGGGAAATGGCGAATATGTATGTATGAAAAAATGCATATATATATATATATATATATATATATATATACATATATATATATATATATATATATATATATATATATATATATATATATATATATATATATATATATATATATATATATATATATATATATATATATATATGCATTTTTTCATACATATTCGCCATTTCCCGCATATATATATATATATATATATATATATATATATATATATATATATATATGTATATATATATATATATATATATATATATATATATATATATATATATATATATATATATATATATATATACATATATATATATATATATATATATATATATATATATATATATATATATATATATATATATATATATATATATATATATATATATATATATATATATATATATATATATATATATATATATATATATATATATATATATATATATATATATATATATATATATATATATATATATATATATATATATATATATATATATATATATATATATATATATATATATATATATATATATATATATATATATAATATATATATATATATATATATATATATATATATATATATATATATATATATATATATATATATATATATATATGTATATATATATATATATATATATATATATATATATATATATATATATATATATATATATATATATATATATATATATATATTGGATTACGTGTTAATTGACAGGCGTGCGAAAGAGAGACTTTTGGATGTTAATGTGCTGAGAGGTGCAACTGGAGGGATGTCTGATCATTATCTTGTGGAGGCTAAGGTGAAGATTAGTATGGGTTTTCAGAAAAGAGGAGTGAATGTTGGGGTGAAGAAGGTGGTGAGAGTAAGTGAGCTTGGGAAGGAGACCTGTGTGGGGAAGTACCAGGAGAGACTGTGTACAGAATGGAAAAAGGTGAGAACAATGGAAGTAAGGGGAGTGGGGGAGGAATGGGATGTATTTAGGGAATCAGTGATGGATTGCGCAAAAGATGCTTGTGGCATGAGAAGAGTGGGAGGTGGGCTGTTTAGAAAGGGTAGTGAGTGGTGGGATGAAGAAGTAAGAGTATTAGTGAAAGAGAAGAGAGAGGCATTTGGACGATTTTTGCAGGGAAAAAATGCAATTGAGTGGGAGAAGTATAAAAGAAAGAGACAGGAGGTCAAGAGAAAGGTGCAAGAGGTGAAAAAAAGGGCAAATGAGAGTTGGGGTGAGAGACTATCAGTAAATTTTAGGGAGAATAAAAAGATGTTCTGGAAGGAGGTAAATAGGGTGCGTAAGACAAGGGAGCAAATGGGAACTTCAGTGAAGGGCGTAAATGGGGAGGTGATAACAAGTAGTGGTGATGTGAGAAGGAGATGGAATGAGTATTTTGAAGGTTTGTTGAATGTGTCTGATGACAGAGTGGCAGATATAGGGTGTTTTGGTCGAGGTGGTGTGCAAAGTGAGAGGGTTAGGGAAAATGATTTGGTAAACAGAGAAGAGGTAGTAAAAGCTTTGCGGAAGATGAAAGCCGGCAAGACAGCAGGTTTGGATGGTATTGCAGTGGAATTTATTAAAAAAGGGGGGTGATTGTATTGTTGACTGGTTGGTAAGGTTATTTAATGTATGTATGACTCATGGTGAGGTGCCTGAGGATTGGCGGAATGCGTGCATAGTGCCATTGTACAAAGGCAAAGGGGATAAGAGTGAGTGCTCAAATTACAGAGGTATAAGTTTGTTGAGTATTCCTGGTAAACTATATGGGAGGGTATTGATTGAGAGGGTGAAGGCATGTACAGAGCATCAGATTGGGGAAGAGCAGTGCGGTTTCAGAAGTGGTAGAGGATGTGTGGATCAGGTGTTTGCTTTGAAGAATGTATGTGAGAAATACTTAGAAAAGCAAATGGATTTGTATGTAGCATTTATGGATCTGGAGAAGGCATATGATAGAGTTGATAGAGATGCTCTGTGGAAGGTATTAAGAATATATGGTGTGGGAGGCAAGTTGTTAGAAGCAGTGAAAAGTTTTTATCGAGGATGTAAGGCATGTGTACGTGTAGGAAGAGAGGAAAGTGATTGGTTCTCAGTGAATGTAGGTTTGCGGCAGGGGTGTGTGATGTCTCCATGGTTGTTTAATTTGTTTATGGATGGGGTTGTTAGGGAGGTAAATGCAAGAGTCCTGGAAAGAGGGGCAAGTATGAAGTTTGTTGGGGATGAGAGAGCTTGGGAAGTGAGTCAGTTGTTGTTCGCTGATGATACAGCGCTGGTGGCTGATTCATGTGAGAAACTGCAGAAGCTGGTGACTGAGTTTGGTAAAGTGTGTGGAAGAAGAAAGTTAAGAGTGAATGTGAATAAGAGCAAGGTTATTAGGTACAGTAGGGTTGAGGGTCAAGTCAATTGGGAGGTGAGTTTGAATGGAGAAAAACTGGAGGAAGTGAAGTGTTTTAGATATCTGGGAGTGGATCTGTCAGCGGATGGAACCATGGAAGCGGAAGTGGATCATAGGGTGGGGGAGGGGGCGAAAATTTTGGGAGCCTTGAAAAATGTGTGGAAGTCGAGAACATTATCTCGGAAAGCAAAAATGGGTATGTTTGAAGGAATAGTGGTTCCAACAATGTTGTATGGTTGCGAGGCGTGGGCTATGGATAGAGTTGTGCGCAGGAGGATGGATGTGCTGGAAATGAGATGTTTGAGGACAATGTGTGGTGTGAGGTGGTTTGATCGAGTAAGTAACGTAAGGGTAAGAGAGATGTGTGGAAATAAAAAGAGCGTGGTTGAGAGAGCAGAAGAGGGTGTTTTGAAATGGTTTGGGCACATGGAGAGAATGAGTGAGGAAAGATTGACCAAGAGGATATATGTGTCGGAGGTGGAGGGAACGAGGAGAAGAGGGAGACCAAATTGGAGGTGGAAAGATGGAGTGAAAAAGATTTTGTGTGATCGGGGCCTGAACATGCAGGAGGGTGAAAGGAGGGCAAGGAATAGAGTGAATTGGAGCGATGTGGTATACAGGGGTTGACGTGCTGTCAGTGGATTGAATCAAGGCATGTGAAGCGTCTGGGGTAAACCATGGAAAGCTGTGTAGGTATGTATATTTGCGTGTGTGGACGTGTGTATGTACGTGTGTATGGGGGTTGGGCCATTTCTTTCGTCTGTTTCCTCGCGCTACCTCGCAAACGCGGGAGACAGCGACAAAGTATAAAAAAAAAAAAAAAAAATATATATATATATATATATATATATATATATATATATATATATATATATATATATATATATATATATATATATATATATATATATATATATATATATATATATATGTATATATATATATATATATATATATATATATATATATATATATATATATATATATATATATATATATATATATATATATATATATATATATATATAGGGAGGCTTGTACGTCAAACGCGATAAAATAACAGGGATGGTCTCGGTCCCTCCCACTAGAGGCAAGACCACAACACAACCGAGTCTTCACACTCACAACCAGGCCGTAAATTATGCTGGCTCGGTTAGCGTCCCATGCCCGTCGTGATGCTGTTAGAATTACGTTGGTAACTAATAATAATGATAATAATGATGATGATGATGACAATGATATTAATGCTAGTAATAGCAACACCAGCATCTCTTTCCATGATCCCCATTTTCTCTCTTGACTTATGTGGGATGTGTGTATATGTGTGTGTGTGTGTGTATATGTGTGTGTGTGTGTGTGTGTGTGTGTGTGATGTGTGGTGTGTGTGTGTGTGTGTGTGTGTGTGTGTGTGCGTGTGTGTGTGTGTGTGTGTAGGATTCCTGGCTGGCCACAGGTGCTTTTGTTTTAAGTAGTTGTGTTGATGTATGAACAGGCGAGCTCACAAACAGGTTTGAACACACACACACACACACACACACACACACACACACACACACACACACACACACACACACACACACACACACACTGTTATCAACAAGGCCTCATCAAAAACAAATATTGGTACAAGAACCTAAGACAAAGACAATCCCTAGAATATCCCAGTCCCTAAAACTCCCAATCCCTAAAATATCCCAATCCCTAAAATATCCCAATCCCTAAAATATCCCAATTCCTATTTCCAAGAACGAGACTTTAATTTTTTCTCTCTCAGGTTAATTGGATGAGGTCCCATACATCGGCCATGGTGATACATAGGCCTCTCATCAAGCCGGACATAAAACTCAGTGTGGTATTCCGGATTATCGAAACAGTTGGTTAATTGGCACCTGGGTGGGGTTGGGGGTGGGTGGGATGTGGAGGACCTAAATGACCTGCCATACAGCAATTACTGCATAACCCAGGCTTACTGTAGCGGACACAAGACGCAGTAAAAACTCCTCATCTGCACTATTTGGCCACGAGGTAATGGCCTCCACGATCCTTGGATGGCTACAGACACGATTCATCAAGAGATTCGGAACCGATTCCAACGTAAGATTATGAGGGGAGTATTTTGGTGGGCGAAAGATTACCAGATATGACACGGTGTTGGAGTAACTTTGTTATCACTGTCCTCATAATATTCGACACTGTATTAGAGTAACTTGTAATTCTCATTATTTTCCTCATAATATTCGATCCTGTATTAGAGCAATTTGTAATTCTCATTATTGTACACAAAATATTCGACACGGTATTGGAGTAACTTGCAATTCTCATTATTTTCCTCATAATATTCGACACTGTATTAGTGTAACTTGTAATTCTCATTATTTTCCTCATAATATTCGACACGGTGTTGGAATAACTTGTAATTCTCATTCTTGTCCCCATAATATTCGACACGGTGTTGGAATAACTTGTAATTCTCATTCTTGTCCTCATAATATTCGACACGGTGTTGGAATAACTTGTAATTCTCATAATTGTCCTCATAATATTCGACACGGTCTTGGAGTAACTTGCAATTCTCATTATCGTCCTCATGGTACAACCCATTTAAAGTGAACGTGTCTCAGGAAGGTGAGATACAGATGGTGGAGGTTCAACACCAAAATAGAATCATTTCGACTGGTTCCTGAAGTATTGTCCATCGCAGGTTAGGACTTCGTAACTACACCTCCAAATGAATAGGGAATTCCTAATTATTTCAAGGAATTTGTATACATGAACCTCGACCACTCAAGTGTTCTTTAAGAGAGCGAAATGAAAAAAAAGAACAAGATCACTGATCATTCGAAGGATTTTGATGGCAAACCAATCTTTTGGGTGATAAAGAGATACACGTCTACTCGTTCATATGAAGAATCCGATCTTATGTTATAGACCTCACAGATCTGGGGAGTTATACGTGGGTTAAGAAGCAACAGGGAACAAAGAAGGTGTTTGTGGACGAGTTCTTGAAAGACTTCATGTCGCTTAGACCACACTACTCGTCACGTTCAGTGTTCTCGATGCAACACAGAGGTATACTGGAACCTTATGCATTTTCACTTTTTCTTTTGTACTTGATCGCCTTTCTCCCGTGTTAGAGAGAGAGAGAGAGAGAGAGAGAGAGAGAGAGAGAGAGAGAGAGAGAGAGAGAGAGAGAGAGAGAGAGAGAGAGAGAGAGAGAGGAGAAGAACTAGCTCGAATGGATCGAAACGGCACTGAATCAATGTGGTTGCGTCCGAGGCTTTTTAAGACGTAGAAATTCCAAAATATTCCAAGATATAAACACACACACACACACACACACACACACACACTAGCCAGAGAGGTACTACATTACCAGTACCCACTCGTCTGGGTAAGTGGAGGATTAGTAACAGCTATGCAGTTAGCTTACACTTCAGTGGCTGTCAAGTTTCACTCTTCTCGGCCCCGGTTCCCGTCTTTTCTTGCCATCTCACCCACACGTGGACTGCGGGCATTAAGTTCGTGTAAAGCCGTACAATTTCTCAGCCTCACGGATAAGACTTGACAAGACGTAGTTCAACACAACCTGTTCATCTGAACTCTACGCGCTAGTCGTAAACTTTCCTTTTGGCAAAGGCTCATCGTATCTCTCTCTCTCTCTCTCTCTCTCTCTCTCTCTCTCTCTCTCTCTCTCTCTCTCTCTCTCTCTCTCTTTCTCTGAAGGCACAGGAGTATAACACTTGAGTACCACGGAACTAAGAATGACCCGGTCTCCTTCTTATCAGCTCAACCTTGCACTGTCTCAGACCCCCGACGTCTATCTGATAACCCTGGTCAGGGCAGGTATGAGTTTGTCACAGTGAATGAAGAATGAATCTCCTACATACATATGTTATATGTAAACACAGCTGAATACGACAGAGGACGCATTAAAACGACTAGTATAATTTCTATTATACCAACAAACCTTATATTCCAAGCGACAGTCTAGAAGGGAAATTACTAAAGACATTCTAATGCTCCCAGGTACACATAATGCAGAAAATCTCATGTAGAAAAGAACTGGCGAAGAGGAAAAGAAAAAAAAGCCTCTTCTGTGGATAGATGAGGAGGGCGTTCATAAAAAAAGGTCGAGTCGTGTATGAAGACCGATTCGCAATGAACGAGTGAAGCAGTGAGGCTCAAAATTATGAAGGGAAGGGAAGTATTGAAATTTACTGAAGTGGTAATAGATGATGCTTCAAGGAAAGAGGTGGACAGCTTACGCATTAATCAGTAACTTTCCGTTGGTAGTGATGATGATGATGATGATGATGGCTGTAATGTGGACAGTACTAGTGATAATGGTAATGATGATGATACCTGCAATGTAGATTATACTGGTGATAGTGATGATAATGGTGGCTGCTGATATTGAAAGGACTATCGATAGTGATGATGATGTTAATGGCAGATGACAGTACTGGTGATAGTGATGATGATGATGATGACCACTGAATTCGCGAGCACTGGTGATAGTGATGATAATTACGGCACTAGTCATGGTGGAGATGGTGAGAACAGTGTTGATGGTGATGATAAAAGATGCAGGATGGTGAGGGCAAGGTGATGATGATGTTATAAAAAGAAGAGCTTATGGCAAGTGCAATAGCCGTGGTGAAGATGGTAGTGATGATAATGTCGAAAGAAATTTGGCTGAATTCGTAGATAAGGATTATGTGAAGATAAAAGCACTAGTGTAAACAGTAGCAGCATTGATAATGATATCAATAAATGATAACAGCTGTATAACATAGATAATCCGTTACTTGACATATTTCTTTAAGAATAAACAGAATCTGCAGATGATAAGGAAAGAGGAGAAAAAAAATGAAATTAGAAGACTATGTAACAGAAAACAAATAAATTTCAGAAATTTTTGTATCTAAATGGATATATGAATAAGGAAAATGATCTACGAATGAGATACACAGATAAGAGAAGAATGGCACTCGATTATAGACAATATGAATATACAAGAAGCTCTCTCTCTCTCTCTCTCTCTCTCTCTCTCTCTCTCTCTCTCTCTCTCTCTCTCTCTCTCTCTCTCTCTCTCTCTCTCTACCACCCCCCGCCCATCTTCTGAACTCATGATTTTTACACCAGAGCCCACTAATTAAGCGCTGAGATGCATAGAAAATTACCTGATTATATTTCGTGTAGGACATCTTGCCGGGGCGAAATACAGAGTGCTGGGGCAGCAGAAAACTGAATGTGATAATGAGGAGGAAAATGGATGAGTGTGGCCGAGGAGCCTTAATGGGCCTTTATGTTAAATAACCCAGTGGTTGGCTAGTCTTGCAGCCTCCTGGGACCTGTCAAGGAATATGTAGTGTGTATATTTATACATTTTTAAGTGAACGTATCTATACGTAAATGATAATATAATTACCAATACATGAAAATCAGTGAGAGGAAAAGATGCTTCACTAAATAAATAGAAAAAATACAGCACACACGATTATGATTATAGGATCAGATCTATAATCATATGATCAGGTACTAATCATCTATTGTTACGGGTTCAAGCCAGTGTACACACACACACACACACACATAGCCATTCCTTTAGTATTTCAGTGTTGGTTTAGCTAACAGGAGAATGGGTTCCTTCGCACGTACTATGATGGAAAGAGTCGTCTTTTCATTAAGACAAAGACGGTGTATATAATCTAAAAGAATATCATATATAAGATCTGATGCTATCGGTCATGACGAGAGATAATGGAACAAAGTGTTCGCTAATAAAATGGCTTAAGATACTTTGATAACGTAAATGGGTTTAGATTGTGTTGAAATCGGTAATCAGAGGAATTCTGGTGTAAGGAACCAGTTTCCAAAGAGGGTTTGCTAACGATATCTTTTTCTGGACACCACAAGCCTCATTATAGGTAAGATCCCTGAGCTTCGTGGAAAATACAAAGATGCTTAACTCAAATGATTAACTTAATCTTGTTTTCTGATCAAGAAAATATAATCACTGATTGTCAAGTACCCACCATTAAGGGAGGAAGTTGTCTTCGTCCATATTTGACATGTATCAGCATCATAAATGATAAAGAATTAGTTTTTATCATATGCTCAGTTACTATTTACATTGCAGACACATGAATCATGTATCCAGGTAACACTGAGACATAAGTGCTGAGGTACGTACATGTCTGTGGTCAGGTGGGAGGTGGGGTAAGGGTGTAGTGAGATCGACAAAGCTGTGATTCCTGCACAATAGGGTATTATAGGTAGTCCAGAATCAGCTGCTTCCCCGAGAATATTCTTGATATTCACGGCGAATACTATTCGCCATTTCCCGCCTCAGCGAGGTAGCGTTAAGAACAGAGGACTGGGCCTCTGAGGAAACATCCTCATCCGGCCCCCTTCTCTGTTCCTTCCTTTGGAAAGTTAAAGAAAAAAAATGAGAGGGGAAGATTTCCAGCCCCCCGCTCCCTTCCCTTTTAGTCGCCTTCTACGACACGCAGGGAATACGTGGGAAGTATTCTTTCTCCCCTATCCCCAGGGATATATATTTTTTTTTTATTTTTTTTCTATTATACTTTGTCGCTGTCTCCCGCGTCTGCGAGGTAGCGCAAGGAAACAGACGAAAGAAATGGCCCAACCCCCCCCATACACATGTATATACATACGTCCACACACGCAAATATACATACCTACACAGCTTTCCATGGTTTACCCAAGACGCTTCACATGCCTTGATTCAATCCACTGACAGCACGTCAACCCCGGTATACCACATCGCTCCAATTCACTCTATTCCTTGCCCTCCTTTCACCCTCCTGCATGTTCAGGCCCCGATCACACAAAATCTTTTTCACTCCATCTTTCCACCTCCAATTTGGTCTCCCTCTTCTCCTCGTTCCCTCCACCTCCGACACATATATCCTCTTGGTCAATCTTTCCTCACTCATTCTCTCCATGTGCCCAAACCATTTCAAAACACCCTCTTCTGCTCTCTCAACCACGCTCTTTTTATTTCCACATATCTCTCTTACCCTTACGTTACTTACTCGATCAAACCACCTCACACCACACATTGTCCTCAAACATCTCATTTCCAGCACATCCATCCTCCTGCGCACAACTCTATCCATAGCCCACGCCTCGCAACCATATAACATATATATATATATATATATATATATATATATATATATATATATATATATATATATATATATATACCTGCACAGCGTAGGTGTTACCGGGCTCCGCCTGCAAGTGGTTACACCAGGTGTGAAGAGTCATCTTAGGCGAGGCTATATTATTGGGAACACAGTCTCACCAAAAGAATTCATACCTCAGATGATCCTAGATTTCCATGCTACTGGGAGAGGCGCAACCTTGGGCTGCAGGGGTATTGAGAAAGAGGCCCTGGATAACAACAGGACTCGTTCACACAAACACGTCCCAGGAGAAATGATAGCATAGCGCCAATTTTCTTTGATACACTGCTTCTTGACCACTAATGCCTATCTTTTCTCCTTGTTATTTTTCAATTTTCGTCAACACACGACTCTTCTTCATCATTTTAGTGTAAATTGGATTTCCTATAAGGAAGGGTGGCATGAAAAGATTCTTAGACATCGGGACCAGAACATGCAGGAGGGTGAAAGGCATGCAAGGGATAGAGCGAACTGGATCGATTTGGTATACTGGGGTCGATGTACTGTCAGTGGACTGAACCAGGGCATGTAAAGCGTTCCGGGAGCATGGAAAGGTCTGTAAGGCCTGGATGTGGATAGGAAGCCGTGGTTTCAGTGCATTACACATGACAGCTGAAGAATGGATGTGAACGAATGCTACTTTTGTTCGTCCGTTCCTTGCCCTACCTCGCCAACGCGAGAAACAACGATCAAGTTTGAATAGAAATATACTTATTTTTACTTTATTCTTGAATTACACCTTTGACAACTCGGGGACCCATTTCACAGCCCATCTTCAGTTAAATAACAAAATAGACACACAACACATATGTAGTAAATAAGACCAAAAGCAGCGGTGGATCATATACTGTCGTGCTCTAGTTGAGGCCGAGATCGCAAGTGCTTTCTTGAAGTGGAAGCCACGTTCCCCTACACAGCCTGGTATTCGCTCATGGTAATGTAGGGCGGTGGGTTTCAGCTCAGTAGATCAACTGGTGGTTGGGTGTTCCCTCATGTCTCTACCACACCTGGGGAGGTCCAATGAAAGTAGGGAATGAAGTCGTTTGTGGTGTAGTTGAAAATAGTTGCCAGGTCCTTGTTTGACCCACGATGGTATGTGATGAGATCATCTTTTATGTGCATGTGTACATGACATCTGCCATCTGTAAGTCTTGTAGGGTTGTGGCAACGTTTTAGCATTTCTTGTATTTTCAGGGAATTGATGGCAAGTTATGATTTATATGTATGTTGCTGACCCATGGGTGTTTTACGGGCCTCAGTTTTGCAATTGGGCTATTAGCGTCGACTGAGTGATGCAGTAGCCACACCGATGTAGCTTACGTTGTTGTGAAGTTTACAACTTTCATCTAGTCAGGATGTGCGCACTTGTAAACTACATTAGTAGGTTGTAGTGGGTTAGTCTTCTGTGTGAGTTGGTTTACCCTAATGTACTTACTTGTTTTCACGTTCTTGTAGTGAATGATGATGCCAAGTCGATCATCAGGCATCAGATAACATCCCTTATTTTTACCTCCTTCAGGATAGTTTCTTTAGTCCGATAGGCAGAAGACATTTGGTTCTTGAAGGAAACCAGGTGTACAGTGTGAGGTTGTCGCTAATCAGACCAAAGGACAGAGAAAGGAGAATACCACAGACGAATACATCATAAAGGCCAATCGTCGAGTGCCAGGTTTACCCAAATATCATGGGAGGCATTAGTCAGATGCGAGCCACGGGTCCAAGCCTTGAATAGGGAGTCATTTTAACCAAGATTTTGCCACAATTGAAAATGCAAGGTCAGAGCAGGATGGAGGACCACCGAGATCATTAATAGAAATACTGCGACGTCATCAAGCTTACGTCATTAATGTGACGTCACTCATGTCAACAAGAGTCGTGTGACTCGACTGATTCACAAGACTAATTACACATAGAGTTTTGTGCACATCATACATATATACAGACAGACAAACAGACAGACAGACAGACATACAGAGAAAAGACAGACAGACAGACAGACAGACAGAGAGAAAAGACAGACAGACAGACAGAGAAAAGACAAACAGACAGAAAAGACAGACAGACCGACAGACAGAAAAGACAGACAGACAGACGAGATGATGTAAAGCAAACGTCACTGAACGTATTCGAGTAAGCATAATGAGGAACAGAATGTAATGCTACACGCAAGGCTCAGCTGAGGTGCAGTACCTACGGCCACTGTTGTGTGTCCTGCAGCATAAGATGAAGCAGTCGTCTGGCTGGCTGCTGGTAAAGGAAATAAATCAAAGTTGATCGAGATGTTGAACTGATTGAGACGTCTGGCTGTGTTGTGTTGTATGTACGTGTGTTACCGGACCCCCGCCTGCAGGTGGTTACACCGGCGTGGCTATACTGTCGTCTTGGATGTAGAGGTGAGTACAGTTTCGTCGGGACCTCCTCGCTTCAAAGGAGTCCATCATTCCCCTGCTCCTGTGTGGAGTGCGGCCTCCAGTCTGCAGGAGCCCCATACAAGGGGTCCTGGAGTTACATAATGATAATATCAACGGATAGATATACAAATGATATTCGATTTCTAAGCTAAATTATGTATGGCATAGTGTTGTGTAATGATCTGCTCTCCCCGTAACCTGGAGTTTGACACCCTTTTTAGCTCCTCCTCTTCCTTTAACTCCCTTTTCACCCTTTGACCTCTTTACCCTTAAGGATTTACCCTTAAGGGTTTACCATCCTTTATCCTCATTTCCCCTTCAGGGTTTACCACCCTTCATCCCCATTTACCCTTAAGTGTTTACTACCCTTTACCCCCATTTACTCTTAAGTGTTTACCAGCCTCTATCTCCCTTTACCCTTAAGGGTTTTCCACCCTTTATCCTCCTTACTTCCAAACCCTGTCTCTCCCCCAGCCTCAGTCCTCCATGATCCTGTCACCCTCTTTTCATGCCCTTTCATCCCTAGCTCATGACCTCCTATTCTTCCCTTCCCCCTCTCTATCGTCGACCTTCTCCCCTTTCCCTCCTCCGCCTCCCTTCCCCTCCCTCCCAGCGTGGGAAATAGGTGCAGGGGGTAAAGGTGCGGCCACAGTTATGGCGCTGAGGACCTTATGTCTCACTAATGGTGGTCCGGTGCCGCTAATTGCCCATTCGCTGGACCACCAATTGCCTCACCAACACCACCCACCTGCATTGACATTCCACCCACCTGCATTGATATTCACCCATCTGCGTTGATATTACACACACCTGTGTTGATATTCCATCCACCTGCGTTGATATTCCACCCACCTGTGCTGATATTCCACCCACCTGCATTGATATTCCACCCACCTGTGTTGATATTCCACCCACCTGCGTTGATATTCCACCCACCTGCGTTGATATTCTACCCACCTGTGTTGATATTCCACCCATCTGGGCTAATATTCCACTCCTCAACACCGACATTCCACCACAGATAATCTACCTCCCCATCTCCCTATTCTCCGCCATATGATGCAAATCTTCCTCCATCTTTCCTCCACCACATGATTCACATCTTCCTCCCTTTCTCCATCACATGACTCACATCTCCCTCTATCTCTCTCCACCACATGTTTCCCATCTTCTTCCTTCTCTCCACCACATGATCCGCCTCCTCCCTCACTCCACCATATGTACTTCTCCACCTCACTCACGTGGTAGCATTTCTCACCCCAGGACTCAAGGAAGTCATTCTTTAATTGAAGATAAACCAGCTGTTGCCACTCTGTCTGTATGACCACCTGCTGCCACCTGCCGTCGGGGTGCTATAGTGATCCACCACCTGTTGCCAGCTACCGTTGGGGTGTTCCAGTGATCCATCACCTGTTTCCAACTGTTGTTGGAGTGCTACAGCGATCCACCACCTGTTGCCAGCTGCCTTAGGGTTGTTCCAGTGATCCACCATCTGTTGCCAGCTGCCGTCGGGATGTTACAGTGATCCACCACCTGTTGCCAGCTGCCGTCGGGGTGTTAAGTGATCCACCATCTGTTGCCAGCTGCTGTTGTGGTTGTTACAGTGGTCTTCCACCTGTTGCCAGCTGCCATTGGGGTGTTCTAATGGGCCTCCACCTAGTACAAGTTCGCCGTTTTCCACGTTAGTTAGGTAGCGCCAGGAACACACTAAGAAATGGTCTCGTTCGCTCATATCCAATCTGTAGCTGGTCGGTGCGAGTGAGGTCATTTTTCTTTGTTCTCGGCGCTTCCTCGACAGCGTGGGAAAAAGCAAACAAGTATAATAAACACACACACACACACACACACACACACACACACACACACACACACACACACACACATACTAATATTAGTACATGTTATCACAGGATTTCCATTTACGAGGCTCATGAAGTTCCCAGGAAGCCGTCCATGTTCGCCAGGCGAAACCACGGGTTTAGAAGTGTGGTGATATCGTACGTTATGTCTTTGTAGGGTGAGTTCAGGGCATTGTAGAAGTTTCATCTTGGACGTGATGGATATCCTTTGATTTCTTAATCTGGTGTATGTGATGCTGGAGAGATGAACGATGCCCAGGTTACGGAGGAGAAAGAGTAACTCGTACATGCCTGGGAGATGTATTCTCAGGTGTATTTATGTCGGGTGGGGGGAAGTTTAAGGGTGGGTCGCAAGGGCTGTTGTCTAGTGCTTCTCGAACCATTACAAGGTACACATACTTTGTCAGTGTTGCTGAAGTGTGCAGTAGGGGTAAGCTTTTCATATCCACATGGGAGATGGTGGTTGGTTACGGTGTGGTTTGAGTGGGAGGGATCGAGCGCTGTTGAGAAAAAACTGATTACTGAGCATGTTGTGGTGTGGCTGTACTGGAAGTTGTTCCTTTATTTTGCAGGTGTTGAACGTTGTGACTGTCAGACACCCAGTGATTGCCGCTGAGTGGTTTGCAGTTTTCTTCATACTTGCATTCGACAGAATGGATATGACGGCAGGTGAGGCGTAGTTTAAGGTGGAGCAGATGAATTGATTGCAGACGATACGAAGAGATTTTGTTTTGTCCAGACCTTGGTGCCTGTGAGGGCCATGAGAGCCATCATTCTGCTTTCTTGCCTTTATTTGATGTTTGTGTTGCAGGGAGTGAATGTCAAGTGTGTTGTATGTGAGCTTTGTTGAGTTGGTGTTGTCTGGGTTTAAGAGGCAAACGGTGAATTTCTTTTGCTCTTTTTGGCTTATTGTGATGTAGTGTTGCACGTCTGTTGTCGGATGAGGACTGTAGTGGTGCTGTGATGGGTGTCTCTGAGGTCATGTGCGTGTGAAAGGATTTTCTCACTGTCGTCAGTTGGAGGTGAGTGGAATTCGTTTACGACCAGACCGAAGAGGGTTGACGGGAGTAATATATCTTCTATCTACATTTTCTTTAGTAAAGATCCATCTGTCTTCCTGTCCACCTGTGTTTCTCTATTTTTCAGCTTTCCTCTATTTGAGATACTTTACATTCATTAAGCCATCTTATACCCAGCAAAGCAATCCATGCAAAAAACACATCTTTCCCGAACTAGACCAAATAAGGATTGCAATCATGTTTCCTTTGATCCTAAACATTCAAACTGTTACTGGTGTATGAGCCAAGAGAACCGACCTGAGAGAGGATTCTGACCTCATCAACACTGCACAAACATTCGAATCGTCTACTTTCTTCCTTATAAGACGTTGGATCCCGTACATTGCTCGCGGTTGTGTGGTTGAGATCCAGAAATATCTCTATTTTTTTCCCTCAGTCCCTCCTCCCTCCTGAGGATTGTTAGGTCGGGCCGTGTGTTCAGTTTTTTTGTTCATTAAGTATACGAGTTGCGTTGCGATGCGCCAGGTAATGACCTCCCTCGAGTAACTAAGCTATTAACTTTAGGCTCTAATTCTTCTTTTAATTAATCTGATTAAAACTCGCACATTGGATTCTGTAGCGAAAACTCGTTCTGTCCTTGGTTATAGTCCACAATACTACAATTTCTCTAATGTGAATATAATAAATGTTTTTCCTTTTTATTTTCTACCGTGTTGCAAGAAGTTGAATAGTATGTCACCTTTCTGATCACCCTCGGTCAGAGAGTTCGTAAGTATGACTGTCTGGACACCACTTGTACACTGAAGAGGCTGACACAGTGTGGCGGACCCCCTTTCCCGTACTCATATCAAGGCGAATTACCGGTGTGGTGGACACTGAATGTATCATACAGATCCAGGCTAACTACTCGGGTATCTCTACAACGTAGACCGACTATGTACTGTATACGTATTAAGATGAACATTACGTACTGGGTTATCTCTATAACGTAGTCCAACTATGTACTGTATACGTATTAAGATGAACATTACGTACTGGGTTATCTCTATAACGTAGTCCAACTATGTACTGTATACGTATGAACATTACGTATTGGGTTTTCTCTATAACGTAGTCCAACTATGTACTGTATACATATTAAGATGAACGTTACGTACTGGGTTATCTCTATAACGTAGACGAACAATATACTGTATCAAGAAGGACCAGCCTCTCATGTCGGTGGACACAGGTTTCATGGCCACAGATACAGGAATAGACAACCTTAAAGGCGACCCGTGTTATTTACTCCTGAGTATTGAAAGATCCCGCCGTAGGCCACTGATACGGATTGTGGGTTTTTGCCGGTTTGGGAGATTATCCGGAATTGATGAGTCCGGACTGGCAGGAGAAACGTAAGCTGGTTCACTGGATTGTGTGAAGCCTATTGAAGTGATTTATTCATTCTGTCTGTCTCTACGAATGCTCATTGTGAGTTCCGGGGGATGGTGTATTCCACTAGTCTTGCCCCGTTTCTTAACTTTGTGTAAATGTACTAAGTCTTTACTTCTCAGTGTACATATATATATATATATATATATATATATATATATATATATATATATATATATATATATATATATATATATATATATATATATATATATCCAAGCCTAAGCCAGGTAGCCCCAAAGGAAGGATGAAGAGCTTGGTTAACTGCGGACTGACTGCTGTGGCCGGGATTCGAACTCACGGGGATTCAACCTGGGCGACCCGTAAACTCGTCAGTTAGTAACGCTCCTCTGCTGCTCCTCATGTACTTTGCTTTACTAGTGTGTCTATGTAAACACATGTTTGTATGTGGATGAATATATTCGTGTTCGTGTGAATGTGTTTATGTATGGTTTCCACGGGTGTTTATGTAAATATGTGTCTGTGGTACGTACACATGTTCCAATGATGTTTGTAAGCGTAATACATTACATTGTCACTGTAACTGGTCATAGATTCTATGAAAGATATGATACTAACCAACACAGTTTTCTTTAGGTTTTGTTTCATACTTTTCTGAGTATGTAGACATAGCTGTCTAAAGTTTTTCCCTACACGAAGCCTTCCCTCAGAGCTGTCGGTTAAAGGACAATGTGTTTTCTAAACGATAAGAAATGCTTTATGGTTAATAAGGTGTTAGTGACCCGTACTGTATGTCATTTACATAAATGACTTTATAAGCTCCCATACCAATCTCATTATTCATTACATGCGGGTGATTCTAACTTACCAATCTCATTATTCATTACATGCGGGTGATTCTAACTTGCTACTGTCCAAGATGAGTGAAAATATACATTAGATGAAGAAATTTAGATATACACGAGATGAAGACATTAGATAAATCTAAACATAACATAGCGGCTTCTCTTGTACGTAAGAGAAAAAATCGATATTCTTCGGCCATTAAGTTATGATGTTTAGCGTATTACCAGCATCCAGTGAACGAAGTTCCTTCCTTACTGTGGTTGTGGGGTGATAATCTGCGATGGCGTCTCAGTGTTCAACTTGCATCAAGTGAAAAATTCAAAGCTGTGTATAATATTCTGAGGATATCGCACATTCTGTTCACTTACTGTTGGTGATTTTTTCTGTTATCTGGAATCAAGATTTTCTTATCAGCACTTTCGTATCTTTAATTTCTTCTAGTTAGATGATATGTTGGACGTTGTTAAATCAACTGTGTAGAATTCATGACCTGTTTGACTCAAAGCGTTTACCTTCTCAAGCTGAAATCTACCAGATTCAGATTTAAGACGACTTCTCATATTGTTAGCGACTAATGTATAACAACAAGTGATACATATACATATACGCTATAGACTTTCCTTAACAGTGTTAAGTACGCTATCTTAACATTACGTTTGCATATCGTGTTTGATGAAGCGTAACTTTTAACATCTCACCGTTGGCTAGCTTTGTTACAATCATCGTGAGGTTAACTCTAAATGAGAGCTTTGATAAGTCCTGTTACAGTTCATCGATATTTAACACTGTGCTATAAAACAGATTTGTATAGCAAATGAAACTTTTAATAAAAATCTTGATCTTATTCCAGTGGATTTTGATAGATTAGAAGTTAGATTATTTCTTTATGTTTTTGATGACATATATATATATATATATATGTCAATGTCAAACTATTCGCCATTTCCCGCATTAGCGAGGTAGCGTTAAGAACAGAGGACTGGGCCTTTGAGGGAATACCCTCACCTGGCCCAATTCTCTGTTCCTTCTTTTGGAAAAAAAAAAAAAAAAAAAAAAAAAACCGAGAGGGGAGGATTTCCAGCCCCCCGCTCCCTCCCCTTTTAGTCGCCTTCTACGACACGCAGGGAATACGTGGGAAGTATTCTTTCTCCCCTATCCCCAGGGATAATATATATATATGTATATATATATATCGAAGATGTAAGGCATGTGTACGAGTAGGAAGAGAGGAAAGTGATTGGTTCTCAGTGAATGTCGGTTTGCGTGAGTGTCGTGCGGA
>NC_092280.1:9311300-9386300 GCF_036320965.1 Panulirus ornatus
CGTTCCAGACTTAAAATCCTAAACTATAAGATCTGTGGGTTTTAACACCTATGATACTGCTTCAAGAGCGAATGAAACCGTATGAATACGCTTCATAACAATTAAGAGGAGTCACTGAAAGGATAATTTCTCCTCTGAGATCAATAGAATGTTTTCTTTGGTCCCGACTAGTACCAAGTATGGGTCAGAGGTCACGCAGGAGGCGGGTAATTACCAGTAAGTGGTATACGAGCCGTGATTAATCCGGCCCAGGTATGCGGGTCCGGTCAGGGACAAGGAGGGCCGGCTTCTTGGCCTGGCTATACCGGGTGCGCGCCTTGTGGAGCCGCCTCCTGTGTCCACACCGGAGCCAGTGCTGCTGGGGGTGTGGGCGGCCGGGCGTGATGACTCAATATGACGGAAGCCCACCCGGCGGCCGGCAGGCCCTCCTGTCTGGTGGGTCCGTAGCCTCTGCTCCTTGGTGGGTCGAGAGCTATGTCTCCTGGCCCTCCTAGCTGGTGGGTCGAGAACTCGACCCCTTGGTACACCTAGCTGGTGGGTCGATAGCTCAGCTTCTTGGCCCTCTTAGCTGGTGGGTCGAGAACTCGGCCTCTTGGCCAACCTAGCTGGTGGGTCGAGAACTCGACCCCTTGGCCCTCCTAGCTGGTGGGTCGAGAACTCGGCCTCTTGGCCAACCTAGCTGGTGGGTCGAAAGCTCGGCCTCTTGGCCCTCCTAGCTGGTGGGTCAGATGGAGGAGGCGTCAACTCCTGTGGTGTTGTTCTCGTCCGGCGTCACACAGCTTGAGGTATCTCTCCTTTCGTCGGCTCGGTGGAGGTGATCGTATGTCACATGTATCGACCTATCGACCTATTGATAATGTCTGATAATGTCTGAGATCATCTTTTTTCGTGTAATGTGCTAATTTCTTATCAATTTTTTTTTTTGTCGTGTTCTTGTGTTGGTGAAGTTCATCTACTGCAAATTATTCCATGGATCGCTCGTTCTTTTTAAAGAATATTTTACGGAATGTTTCCATGTTTACGGTAAATCCGATTATGTTTTACTACCGTCTTGATCTCTCGTCATTATCTCGCACGTTGCTTCGTCTCTTCTATCTCCTGCCACGTCTCCTCTCTCTCTCTCTCTCTCTCTCTCTCTCTCTCTCTCTCTCTCTCTCTCTCTCTCTCTCTCTCTCTCTCTCTCTCTCCAGCCTCCACAGTCTTTCGCTCCCACATATTTTTCTCATCTACTCCTGCCCCTCCTCCTTCCCCCAGCACCTCTCCCGACCCCCTCCCCTCATCGCCGTCCACTTGCTTAAACATCAATTAAGTTACCAGAATTCAGTGCTTAATTCTCTCCGATGTTTATTTATCTCTTTTTTTTTCTCCTACCTCCCTCGCTTCTCCTGTTTTATCTCATGAAGTTTCTTTTCCTGAAACGCGCCCGCCTGAGCCCCGCCATCCATCTCATTGTAATTATGATTTACAAGTGGTCGTTATCAGATTTACTTTATAACCCTTTTTCACACAACCTCACACCATTTCCCGCCACCGATCTCCTCGGCTCTTGCGCTCAGAATCCTCCAAGTGCCACGTCCTAAGCATGGACCGAATCTGGCCTTAGGCTCTGGCCGCATAAGGGTAAAAACTGCATTGTTGATCGTCTAGAAATATCTACATATGCGCCTTTTAAACTGACATGATCAATATGCCTCGGACGATCGAGTGACGTAACGGCGTCCGTCCCGGCCGGTCACCCCCTCGACCTTACGGACCATTTGACGGAAAGATGGAAATCCCGGGCATCGCTGGGGCGACGGTTACGCCCGCCTGGCAGGCTTTGACGGATGCTTAAGAGGACCTCCAGAATTACTGAAGACACACACGCGGCAACAAGGTGTTATTGAGGCTCTCCCGATCCGTGAAACACATCGACAGTTCCCGCAGGAATAGACCTCCCAGCGGTCTCTCACGACGCCACCATCTACGACATGAGCGGCGGAGTATGGGATTTTTCGTCAGCGCGCGGGGCGACGGAGGGGCAGCAATACCCAGCCAGACGGGTTTCTGGACGGGGCGGAGGTCGTGGCCAGGGACGGGACGCCGGGGTTATCAGCAGTGTTAGATGGTATCGGCCGAGCTATACACACACTAGCGCCTCCTTGTGTGTTTACCTGCAACTGTGCTGGCCGCCAGGAGTGCTCGAGCCGGACCGGCTGCGGCGGGGCGCGGCGACGCGGCTGCGGCTCGGGCGTTGCGCCTGGAGGAGGAGGAGGAGGAGGAGGAGGCTTTCAGCGTTACAGGAGCGCCTGACGTCTGCAGATTTGGATGACGAAGGGGATTTATCTTTCTTAACTCGGAGAGGCATTCGATGGTAGACTATCTTGCTTCAAAGAAAATTGATGGAAATGATTTATTTATTTTTTCCTCTCTTTAATTAATGCTCTGGGAGGCTTGCTGCGTAAATAGTCCACGGGAATTTTTGAAAAGAAAGCGTTTGTGGCGGGAAAAATGAAAGCTGTACAGATTTGTCAGGGAATTTAGCTACTTTTTATATGAGGTTTGGCGAGGAAGATCTTTTGACTTTCTGGAAGATGAAGGAAATTCTTTTTGAGATATATCATCCTGACGGAGAACAGGGCGGTCATGTTGGAAGGAATGGCGAATTTAGTGTCTTTTGTGAAGCAGTGTGTGGGAGGAGAAGTGTCTGTCACGGTTCTGAGCGGGGTGACCCTGTTAAGTGGATAAGGTCATTTCTGGCGTTGATTATAATGGATGGTGACTTCCTCCTCCGCCTCTCTCTCTCTCTCTCTCTCTCTCTCTCTCTCTCTCTCTCTCTCTCTCTCTCTCTCTCTCTCTCTCTCTCTCTCTCTCTCTCTCTCTCTCTCTCTCTCTCTGCCCTTCCCGCCTTAGCGAGGTAGTATCAGGAACAGAAGAATAAAAGCCTCATTTGCATACGTACATTCTTTCGTTGTCATGCATAATGCATGGAGACCAGCGCCTACCATCCAGAGCCAAGATCGTTGTCCACACCTACGTACATAGTTTACCTTGACTGCCTCATATGGCTAGGTTCTGGCCACTGACAGTACGTCATCCCCAGTATACCACATCAGTCCCTTTCATTTCATCATGCATGCACGCCATTGGTTCTCCTGAATGCAATCTCTAGAGACCTCATTCCCTCTATCCTTTCATTTCCTTCTCGTTTGTCCCCTCCTTCTTTCTCCTTTCATTTCTTATGTTTAGATCTTAAGTATAAGGGACAAGTGCGACAATGCTCGAACTACAGAGGTATAAGTATGTTTAGTATACTTGTAAACTATATGGAAGAGTGGTGACTGAGAGAGTGGTGGCATATAGAGGGCATCAGATGAGGGAGGAGCGATTTGGCTTTACATATGGAAGAGGATGTGCGGACCAGGTGTTTGCTTTAATAAAATCTGTTCGGAAGAGGATGCTTTTTATGTGGCCTTTATGGATTTGGAGAAAGCATATAGTGGGGTTGATAGAGGTGTCTTGCGGAAAGATGCTACGAAAAGAAGGTGCAGGAAGCTGACTGAAACAGTGAGGAGATTCCAACAAGTTGTTTGTGCCCGTGCATGCGTCATGGTCAGCAACGCTAACAAATACACCACAAATACCTCTCCGTCTCCACTTCAAACCGTCCAGTACCTCTCCCTCTCTACATTCATCCTTCCATTACCTGTTCCTCTCTAGATCCAAACTTCCAGTACCTCTCCCTCTCTACATCCATCCTTCCATTACATCTCCATTGCTACATTCGGCTTTCCAATACCTTTACCTCTCTACATCCATTCTTCCAACATTTCTACCTCTCTGCATCCACCCTTCAGTACCTCTCTTGCTCTTCATCTAACCTTTCAGTCTCTCCCTTTCTACAACCATCTTCAGTACCTCTCTCTCTTTACACATAGCCTTTCAGTACCTCTCCTTCTCAAAGTCAGCCTTCCAGTACCTATTCCACTGTACATCCTGGCTTCCAATATTTCTTCCTCTCTACATCCATCATTCCAGTACCGCTCTTGCTTTACATCCATACTTTCAGAGCCGTTTCAACTCTACAGCCATCTTCCAGTACCTCTCCTTCTCTACATCCAGCCTAACACTATCTCTCCCTCTCAAATTCAGCCTTCCAGTACCTCTCCCTCTCTACATTCATGCCCTCCAGTGCCACTCCCTCTCTACATCCAGGCTTCCAGTACCTCTCCTTCTATCCAACCTTCCAGTACCCCTCCATATCTTATATCCAGCCTTCCAGTACCTCTCCCTCTCTACATTCATACCTTTCAATATCTCTCCCTCTCTACGTCCAGCCTTCCAGTTCTTCTCCCTCTCTACATCCGTCTTTCCAGTTCTTCTCTCTCTCTCTACATTCCTTCATTCTAGTACCTTTCCCCCTCTTCCATCCAGCCTTGAAGTACCTCTGCTTCTACATCCATCCTTCCAATACCTCTCCCTCTCTATATTCATGTCTTCCAGTCCTCCTTCCTGATCCATCACTCATCAAAATCTCTTCCATGTCTGCCTTACACACGCAAGGTTTCTTGCAATCTTCAAGACCCCTTCCTTGTCAATTTCCGCGGGTTTCGACTGTGCGCTTTCTGAGTATCCTTTGTCATGAAGTGTAAAAAGTAATGACGAAATAAAATATCGAAAGACCATCCAGAAAAACAAAAGAAATACACAGCAATTGTACTCAGTTCCTGGGCAGTATCAGCCAATCCTAATTCGGGAAGAAACACGAAAATTTTCCCAAGAGGTCTCAGACCCGGCGTATGGGGTCAGACATGCAAGGCCCAGATACCGAGGAAGGTAACCAGACCAAAACCACTTCACTGCTCTCTGGAGACTCCACGCCTGATGATAAGATAGACTCGAGGTTGAATCCACACCATATAACATATCCAGAGATATAGTGTGAGGAGTTATACTCACACTGATGCGTCGTGACTCTCCTACCCACACACTTATCCATCAGTCTCCGAGGAGTAACACTTTTCCAAGAGGGAATTGGACGGGAGGGTTTGCACAGATGTTATCCCTCTACCCCGACTTGGTTACGGCGCCAGTGACTGTAAAGGCGACAAGGGAGAAGGATGCAGAAATCTCAGTGCTTTGGGTTCTTGTGTGGCTGATGTTCTTGGTGGCTGAGTAATTGCTCTCGCGTTGTGATTACTGATCCGATACAGCCTCTCCGGGTGTCTTCCAGCGATGCGTTAACCTGATTGGACACGTATTTTCTACGTATTTGTAGACAAAGGCTGTTATTTTCTGATGGAAAAATCAGTTAACAACACCAGTTTTGTATTCTAAAAGACGTGCATTAAGAAGTCTCAGAATCATGAGGATCAAATTGAAAATTTTATGAGTTAGCGAGGCAGCACCAGGAACAGACGAAGAAAGGCCTCATTCACTCACATCCATTCTCTAGCTTTCATGTCTAATGCACCGGCCCCATAGCTCCCTATCCACAACCAGGCCCCATAGACCTTTCCATGGCTTACGCCGACCACTTCTCATGCCATGGTTCAGTCCACTGACTGCCCGTTGACCCCTGTATACACGTCTTTCCAATTCACCCTATCCCGCGCAAGCCTTTCACCCTCCTGCATGTTCAGGCCCGGATCACTCAGATTCTTTTTCACGCCATCCTTCCATCTTCAATTTGGCCTCCTCCTTCTCTTTGTTCCCTCCACTATTGACACATATACCCTCAAAATTCCCATGGTGCCTATAACATTGTCCTGCTCTTAGTGACTGTAACCTCATTCAGTACTACATTGTGTTGTTAGACATGAGCTTGGTCAATGATAAATGGAGGAAAAAATAATCTACAATTAAAACTTACGCATTTTGTCTTCGAAAATGTTACATAAAAGTTTATATGAAAATCAAGATAATTGTATGCTGGAAAATACATTACGCAGCTGTAGAAGTACAACGACAAAATAGAGCTTCCATTACAGTAGCTACAAGGATTTGTGTATTCGCGAGAAAGAAAATTCCTTTTCCCATGACTTGTGCTCAACTGATAAAACAAATAATAACAAACACTCGGAGATACTTATGACGTAACACAAGCACTTGAGCTTATCTTACCAGAAATGCAAAGGAAAAAAAAGAAGAATCTCTCGGTTCTTTCTCACACAAATTGGACAGATAATTAATACATACGTCAAGAGAAGGTCAGCCCCTCAGCTGACCTGGGTCGTCGGGATGAACTCCACGACTGCAAAAAACAGGTGACAGGAGAGAAGGGGAGTACCTGGTAGGTTCATTATGCCCGTCTGACCAGCACGTCAATCAGTCATGTCATATCACGGTCGGTGAGGGGAGGATGAGAGGCGGTGGGAAAGGGGGGGTTTTGAGAGAGAGAGAGAGAGAGAGAGAGAGAGAGAGAGAGAGAGAGAGAGAGAGAGAGAGAGAGAGAGAGAGAGAGAGAGAGAGAGAGAGAGAGAGAGAGAGAGACACTTCAGTGAGACCTTTTATGCTTGCGCTGTTGTCGAGATCAATGGTTTTGTCTGTAGTTCGTATCATCGTTGTCTTCAAGTCTCTGCACTTTAAATGTGGCTCTACTGTGGAAAAGATATACAGATCCTGTGCAATATACTTCTCTCGCTTTAGTTTAGGACACTTCAGGCTCCATAGCTTTAGCAGTGATGTCTACTCTCTCACTCCCTTTATACAAACGAGCAGTCACTTCCATCTTCCAGTCACCAGCCACAATCCCATATACACTTCCCCACATCCCTTTGCTTGCTCCTTCACCCCTGCGTTACCTTACTCACCACCGCACCTACAGTCTTCAGTTTTCCGTCCTTCATAATCGTTACTGCCCCTCCTTCCCTTGCTGGGTCTTCAGCTTCGTACCTTTTTCCTTATTCTATTACCTCTCCCTTCCAGTGAAGCCAGGGTCTTCTACGTCATCACACCCTATTAATTCACTGAAGAACTCCACTAAGAAATATCTCCTACATGCTCCTGTTCATATCAAGTTTACTTGGACTTTTCACTTTGACGCCCTCTTCTGCTTCCGTTTACCTTCATCTTGAATAGCTTATCATCTTCCCCTAAATTTACATTCATCGTTTTTTCTTCCTGAAATCCAGTTTCATTCTTCTTCTGTTACATACACAGGTGTTTACCTTTGGGTTATTTAGATTTTTGCAGAGCCACTTTCCTTCAGTAAGCCTCAGGCCTCACAGGCCTTATAGTTTTCCACACTCCTATGGGATCCAATATCCTGACGCAAACAATCGAGTACCTCCACATCACTCCAACTCTTCTCTCTTTCATCGTCTCGTCGACATCGTGGAATCTATTATCTAACGAGTTCACTTGTGGTGGATATCTTTGTTCCTTAAACATTTCCTCATTCATCTTCGTTGCTTGTTAACATCCATAGTCCTCAACCATCAGATATCTAGTGCTCACTTGCCTATCACATCGGTACATAAGCCACAAGTTCATCTTTGACGCCTTGCATCGCAAGCAGTAGCTATAATGTCCTTGGTGCCATGTGGTCTCTGTACCTACAACATGTATGTTGGGCCAGTGTAAGTATGTGTATGTTACGCTTACACTCGCTGTTGCGCAGAATCTACTCATCTCTTCACTATACTTATCCTCTCTTGATACCTACTTACCTATCTATCTACAGATGGACCAACCTTACCTATCTATATACAGACGGACCAACCATACCTATCTATCAATAGACGGACCAACCTTACCTAACTACAGACCGAGCTACCTGTTCACCTACTTACCTACCAATATTTCATCCCTGGGAATAGGGGAGAAAAAACACTTCCCACGTATTCCCTGCGTGTCGTAGAAGGCGACTAAAAGAGGAGGGAGCGGGTGGCTGGAAATCCTCCCCTCTCGTCTTTTAATTTTCCAAAAGAAGGAACAGAGAAGGGGGCCAAGTGAGGACATTCCCTCAATGGCTCAGTCCTCTGTTCTTAACGCTACATCGCTAATGCGGGAAATTGCGAATGATATGAAAAAAAAAAACCTACCAATACACTTACCTACCTACCTATTACTCACTTACCTATCAGTCTGTTTATCTTCATATCTATCTATCTATTTACCTACCTCCCTATCTATTCAATTACCTATCTATCTACCTACCTACCCACTTACCTATCTATCTGTCTGTCTGCCTATCTATCTATATATCTATCTATCTAATTACCTATCCCCTACCTATTTAACTATCGACCTACCAACCAACCTTACTGATTATCAACTTACAACAACTTCTGTATCTCCCAGTCATTCATGAGTGACTTTTCCCTTGAACTCTCCCTCTCGAACTCTTTCTTCTCCAAATTCTCTCCACTGTACATGTCTTTCAGCACCTTATATCTCCCTCACCTCACGCTAGGCACGCCCAACCACCAACAATCTTCAAGTCGGTTATCTGGTTGGTTGTATCTGGCTAGGGCCTGTCAACCGCCATGGTTCATAGTTCAAGACCTATAACGTCATTCTGTACGCCGCCAGTGGGTTGACACCAAAGACCTTCTTCAAGTGTTCAAGATGTTTTTATAAAGACCATACACTCGCTCTGTGTATGGCTCTTTCCAGTCTGGAGCCACACTAGCTCTGTGTATGGCTCTTTCCAGTCTGGAGCCACACTCGCTCTGTGTATGGCTCTTTCCAGTCTGGAGCCACGACGGTTAAACAACTCTATTCCCCCAATGGAAATGGGGAAACCCAATCCCTTTGGCCAGGTCGCTGGACTGGAGACTGAGGATTCTAGTTCTGCAGAATTAATCCCCATACAAGTTGAATGGCAGTGTAGACTTGATCTACTCCCTGGAAATGCTGTTAATGATACTGGGAACGATGAATGACTCGAAGGTCATATTCTCTTTCGTTGCTGGTCATCCATATTCTTCAAGCCGCATATCTGTTCTCAGTGTCCCAAGCCGTCCTTCTCGTAACCAGCCTTCGCCCACAAACGAAGCATTTGAAGCCTTGCCAGACACTGTATCGTAGATGATGATTTATACAGTAGTTATGTACTTTGCGTAATCCGATGATTAATCTGTCCTTGATCAGAAGATGACTTACAGCGCCAGGAAGGCTGTGCAAACTCTCATACTCTACTCTGTTTGCTGCTTGCAGACTCCATGTTTTCATCATACATCCTAGAAAGCCAAATTGATAAGAAAATCAATTTGATACCAAGATTATAATCATTTTCTACACACTATAAAAGAAAGAAAAAAAGATGGAATGATTTAGTCCATTTCAAGACAATTATCATTTTGCGTAGAAGATAAATTTCGAGAAAAGGTGAGAAAAAATGCATATAAATATACCAAATCAAACAGTATTACTTACAACCTTTTGTAAGTAACAGAAAAAAAGACTGACTGAAACGAGACACAGAAGTAGCTACAGAGGGAGACAGAGAGACATGCACAGTCTACTGACAAAGAAAAAAAATAACACAGAGCCAGCGACGTAGTGGAAAAGATAACGCTCACTTGAGCGATGGCTACAGCACATCACACGGTCAAGATCTTCAGAGCTCCGAACTCTCTTGTTCCAATTATAATTTTCATTTTTTTTTCAACTCAACAATTTCCCACAATTAAGAGCATACCGATCAAAACATCGGGAAAGTCTTTCCCACCGGGACAATTAGCGGGAGGGGGGGGGGGGACAACAACAACAACAACAAAAAAAAGAACACCATCTCAAGTCCGTCAATCACTCGCTGGAGTTCGTGTTGGATGAGGCCGCTTGACCGACACATCTCAAGCCTGGCTCACTCTGGACACGATACACGTTTGCCAACCTTCTGATGTGTGTGCGTGTGTGTGTGTGTGTGTGTGTGTGTTAAGGGGAGAGAGTTTTACACTCGTTTTGCCCCGTTTAAGAATCATAACCTTGTCTCTATGCACTGTGTTTTAACCTCATGTCCACACACACACGCACACACACACACACACACAAACACACACACATACACACACACACACACACACAGACACACACACTCAAAAGATGAAATATCTTTTTCCTTCTTATACTAGTATTATGATTTCCTGCTATACCATTGAAATATTTACTGAGCTGCGGTTTGAAAGCATTGATGATACACTTTTCCTTAGAAATGTCTAATTGGTAGTTTATTCAGGGTAAAGAAAAAAAATCTGACCACGTTAGTATTACAGACTATTTTCTTTCTTTCAGATATTTGTTTCTGGCTCGCTGAACCTCCAACAAACATGAAGGAATTAAGGTATGTTGTCAAAATCATTTTGAGCTTTGAAAATTTCTATTAGTTGCCCGCTGAATCTCTCGAGGGTTATTTTCAAGAGGTGGAATGAACTTTAGTGCTCTTCCTTGTATTCGTAGCAGGTTTTCGTCAACTCTGATTATGTTTTCAGACCAGATCTGAATTGCATATTCTGACATCTGACTAATGTGATGGAAGGAAAGGGTAAGTACTTACATTTTGTCATAATGTTCGTCTCATCATCCAAGAACCCCGGTTTCTGTTTTCTATATCACGTGCAGGTAGGAAATGTTGGTGTGTTTCAGGAACGTTTTCTTCTTCAAGCAGTTCTAGCAATAGTTTATCAAGCATATCATATTCGTAATAAATGATTTCCTCTGGTTAATGCGTTACTGTGTCTCTGTCTACGCAAAATGCTGAGACAGGGGAGGGAGATGGCCCTCATGCATCTCCGGAGGGCGCTGGTTAACCACCTATAACCTCATATAGACAGAGCCAGGTACCCAGTGTGGTACGCTGTGGCACCAAGTGGTACAACAGTGCCCACTGTGGGACATAGATACCCACTTTCATAATGAAACCTTTTAATAAAACATTAACATTTAAATAAGGTAGTCCACACAGACCTCTAAAAGCAGGCAGCACAACGCTAACATGAACCACTGGACGTGGATGTAACACTTTCGTAGTGTTGTAGGCCTGAAACGCAAGTTCTTCCGCTGTCGTGGGCTTGAAACGCAGGTTCTTCCGGTGTTGTGGGCTTGAAACACAAGCCCTTCCCATATTGTGGACTTGAAACACAAGCCCTTCCTATATTGTGGACTTGAAACACGTTTTTCCCATGTTGTGGTCTTGAAACACAAGCCCTTCCCATGTTATGGGCTTGAAATACAAGCTCCTCTGGTGTTGTGGGCTTGAAATACAAGCTCCTCTGGTGTTGTGGGCTTGAAACCGAGCTCTTCTGGTGATGTAGGCTTGAAACACAAGCTTTTCTGGTTCTATGGGCTTGAAACTCGAGCGCTTCCCATGTTTTGGGCTTAAAACACAAAAACTCACCAGATCATGTGAGCCTGAAACACAAAAGCTCGCCAGATCATATGAGCCTGAAACACAAAAACTCTCCAGTGTGAGCTTGAAACACGAAAGCTCTCCAGGTGACGTAAGGTGGAAACACGGTGGTCGGGAGTTCTCAGAGCGCCTCTCCCGCCGTCCTGGGTTGCAGACGATTCGTCAGAGGGTGAAGGGTGTGGGTGAGATGGTCGAGATTAGGAGGCCTGGCGGTGCCAAGAGAGTAAACAGGACCATGATCGATCTAGATGGAGTGGCGGTGGTGGCGGTACAGCGAACGTCTCATGAAAAAATGCTGTAACCCGAGGATACATAAGAGTACGAAGATAACTCTGTCCCGCGCGTACTGTAATCTGCCACTCGTAGGCTGAAGCATTGTTTTCGTTCGTTCGTTAGCTTCTCACTATTGTGATCTACATTGGATCATCTCTCATTTCTATGGTTGGCTCCCATTTCAAGTTATGCACCTGAAATCATTTACAAGTTTCGCATAGTAATTTAGAAAAGTACAAACATCACCTGACCCCTTCTCTTGCCTCTTTAACTATGGCACACGTCACCTTACCCCACCTTACCTCTTACCTCTCAGACTAAGGCAACAATCACCTGAACCCGTCTCTTACCCTTTGCACTACGGTGAATACCACCTGACACCATTCCCTCCCTCCTGAACTATGGCAAAAACCTCTAATTCTACCCATAGCAAACCTCACCTAACCCTATTCCCTTCCTGCACTATGGCAAGCACCCAGAACGTTGCAAGTGAACAGCAGCAGTGGGGAATGATTTGCATATCACCGATTAACTAAGAGATGAAACATCTTCCTAGAGATACTGATCCTTGAGATAGTTCACCGCAGGATGATATGAGCGCACAACGAGTGAATGTCCAGTTGTATCTGAGAATTAAATGCTCCATTAGGGGTTACCGTTCTCGAGTAGGTAAGATATACGCTCATCCACACCCCTGTTATCACACACACACACACACACACACACACACACGCAGGAGAAACTTAACCTATCAGTGAACATTGTTTCATTGATATCAATATGAGGGAATTATGGGGGAAAAGAAACACAGAATAAAGATATCAATGTTTCTGTGTTATAGAAGCCATCAACCAGGAGAACAATGAATTCTGTGTTTCGATAAGAACAAAGGACTCCGTGGCTGTAGATAGAGAGCAATGGAATGCCTCTACAAGCAGCTGACCACATCGTCTTCGGGTTCGTGCTGCGCTGTAGCATGTGTCTATATGTATGGCGAAGCTCCAGGTCAACACCAAGAGAGTCTTCTTAGTGTTCTTTGATGGTCTTAATGGACGAAAAACATAACAAGAGTCTCAGCGAAGCCTTAAATAGAAAAATCAGGTATGCAAATCTAGATGAAGTTAGAGCGAGACTTGAAATGATGTAGAGATAATTGGAGAAATTTCTCTATAGAAAAGCGAAACAATGGTGAAGGTTGTAATGTTTCAGTGAATTGCTTCGAATCAGCGTTGAACAAGAATCGACACTTATAACAGCAGCATGAATCAATTGCAAGTTGGCAGTTCATTGTCACGTAATGTGCATATCTAAGTGACAATGAACCACCAGGGAGAGACAACTATTGGCTATCATTGGTTATAGCCATCAATAGCCATTCGATCTTAAAAAGAATATATGCAAACAGAAAACGACAGGCCTTTGCCCACCCAAGGGAAATGTTAGAAACATCAAGACATGATGAATACGCTGGAGGCCAGAGGATGACCCGTAAGGGGAGCACAATCCTCTGTATTTTGAGCAAGATTCTGATGGTTTGGTTGCATGTCGTGGACATGTTGGTGGCCGTGTATGGCCAGCCATCTCCCACACACACACACCAGTTGTTGTCGGTGGGAACGTTGGGCGCTGGTGAGCCCATCCGCATCCGTGGGTGCTGGGGACCTACCTATGTGTCTGTGTCGTGCATCGGGTCATCGCGTTACAGCAGATCTGGTGATGGTTCTCTCTCTCTCTCTCTCTCTCTCTCTCTCTCTCTCTCTCTCTCTCTCTCTCTCTCTCTCTCTCTCTCTCTCTCAGGAGGAGAGTGTTGCTGCTCATGGACCGATATGAAGATTAAGGGAAAACTCAGAGTGCCAACAGCCTACACTGGGGAAAAAAGATTGGGATCTTAGGATGTGTACAGACTTACAGAGTACAGGTTCGAACCCTGCCCTCGGCAGTCGGTCCACAGTCCATCCAGCTGCTCATCCTCCCTTAGAAGATGGTGGCTGATCGATGAATTGGGTTCCTTGTGTAGGTTACGACATATATATATATATATATATATATATATATATATATATATATATATATATATATATATATATATATATATATATATATATATATACATATCGTAAATGATATTGCTTTGACTTGGCATTCATATCCTAGTCCCATCTCAGCTAACATTAAAATACATGATGCTTGAAGAATATAATGACAGATAAATATACGATTATTACATTTAAAAAAAGAATTGAGGGATTGTTTAAGTTGTAAAACAAGAATCATGACAATAGTTTGTGATATCTCATAGGAGAGAGAGAGAGAGAGAGAGAGAGAGAGAGAGAGAGAGAGAGAGAGAGAGAGAGAGAGAGAGAGAGAGAGAGAGAGAGCCACTGTGACGACAGATTAATTCACGTGCCATTAGATATGTCTTCCTCCTTAATCTAGGGGCAATCACACATGGTCAGAAGGGAACATCACTTGCTCATCGACACAGGCAATAAAACATAAGTGAAAAGCACCCGAGTGAAAATCTTGCACACGAATGACAAAAGGAAGGGAAAGGTTTTGTTGAGAATCCAATCACATCTAAATACAATTCACGCCTCTACGTAAATACATTCATTCATCTGTTTAAAGTAAATTTCTCGTGTGTTCAGGTGACGAGATACTCCTCCACGTACCCTTATCTACACCTGTGTCACATCCACACCTTACTGATAACGTATGTGCTTCGCTAATTGGCGTTATCTACAGGTATGGTGCAGCATCTGCCCCCACATACGTATCTTTGTAACACTGATATTTATGGTATTAAGACTTTCTATTGTATTTACGTCATTAGTGTGTCGACTTAGATTTATGTTGCTAACACTTGTACTTAGAATGACATCACCAACACTTAGGTTCATGTTGTCATCACTTCTGAATGGTCTGACGTCACTAATATACTTTACTTCAGTGACACACACACACACACACACACACACACACACACACACACACACACACACACACACACACACACAAACACACACACACACATATATATACACTTATCCTCTGAACTCTATAAAATTCACCTTATTTTGCTTCTCAAACGTTAAAACCCACAACTTAGACCCCTATCAACCGAGCCATAAATAGCTCTTCTGATAAATAATTTATCCCCCCGGCTAGTTTTTTTGATAATTACACTCATCAGGGAATATTAAACGGCGTCATAATGAGTCGAGGGTGGGAGAGGGATCGCACAGCCGAAGCGCCTGCCGGAGATGCTATCATTAGCCGACACACGATGCATTCTAATCCCATTCAGCTCATGTGCCAAGCCCGGGGAGGACGTGAATGTAGCGTGTTAATATGTATGGTGCAGGAGATAAGATTGCGGTGGTACATCACAACTGCAGGACTCGTAGCGTGTGTGGATGGCGTGGGTGTTTGTGAAGGAGGCGGTGGCGGTGGTGTTGTTTTGTAGGAGGACCCGAGGCAGACTGGGCAGAAATTGTTGTATGTGTTTATTGGGGATTTTAATCTCGGGATGGCTGGGACTCAATGAGGGTTTTTGAGGGCGGAGATGCGTGTAGTGTATGAATAAACAGTGGGTGTGGGCGATGGGCTGTTTATCACCCACGCGGGCGTGGGTCGAGAGAGAGAGAGAGGGAGGGTGTATGGGGGAGGAAAACGTCAGGAGGCGCCATTCTGTGCATATAACAGCTGCCGACTACTAGATGTAATGATGCGTTGGGGGCCACCGGAAGGACCTGATTATATTGAGGTAACAAACCCACCCACCCACCTCTTAACCCACAGGTCCCTGATGTAGGAGATAGCGAGATCGGATCTTGCAATACGGGAAGGTAAGAGATTTCTGAATCCCCAACCAGGTAATCACCACATCCCTAGTAGGCGATCAATACATTCCTAGCTCATTCCTAGTAAGTGGGTAGTCAGGGCGTTCCTAGTAGGTAGTGAAGACACGCTACTAGCAGGACGTCAGCACATTCCTAGCAGGTACTCAGCACACACACACACACACACACACACACACACACACACACACACACACACACACACACACACACACACAGCGGGAAGTCGGCACAGTCAAGCAGGTAGTCAGCAGGTTCCAGCAGCCAGGTAACCTGTTTCTACCAGGTACTCAGCACATCTCCAGCAGGTGGTCAGCACATCTCCAGCAGGTACTCAGCACATCTCCAGCAGGTGGTCAGCACATCTCCAGCAGGTGGTCAGCACATCTCCAGCAGGTACTCAGCACATCTCCAGCAGGTGGTCAGCACATCTCCAGCAGGTGGTCAGCACATTTCCAGCAGGTGGTCAGCACATTTCCAGCAGGTGGTCAGCACATTTCCAGCAGGTGGTCAGCACATTCCCAGCAGGTGGTCAGCACATTTCCAGCAGGTGGTCAGCACATTTCCAGCAGGTGGTCAGCACATTCCCAGCAGGTGGTCAGCACATCTCCAGCAGGTGGTCAGCACATTCCCAGCAGGTGGTCAGCACATCTCCAGCAGGTGGTCAGCACATTTCCAGCAGGTGGTCAGCACATTTCCAGCAGGTGGTCAGCACATTTCCAGCAGGTGGTCAGCACATTCCCAGCAGGTGGTCAGCACATTTCCAGCAGGTGGTCAGCACATTTCCAGCAGGTGGTCAGCACATTCCCAGCAGGTGGTCAGCACATTCCCAGCAGGTGGTCAGCACTCTTCAAGCAAGTAAGTCACCACATTCCAACCAAACTGGGAGATCTTTCCTTCGTCTGCATTCCACGATCTCCACCAGACACCATACCTTCAACCATTTGCCACCAGTTGCTATCATCACTGCCACCAGTTACCATATCTACCAACATAAGTTACCAGCTCTCATGCCATCCACGACCTGACAACAGTTATCATACCCACTGTCTGCCACCAGTTGTCATACCTTCCATCATCTCCCAGCAGTTATCATATCTTCCACCATTTGACATTGTTTATGCATTTATCATCTATACAGCGAATGAAATAGAAGAGGGAATTGAGGATTTTTGGGATGGCATCATCATTTCTATCTTATCTTTATACCTAAATTGTCTCTTTTCCTCTATAGACTAGTGCTGGCATCAGGAACCAACGAACAATGGCTTCATTTGCATACATCCACTCACTAATTGTTATGTACTGAAACCAGAAACTACCACCCACAGCCAGGCCTTGACAGCTTTATATGCCCTGACTCATCCCCAGTTTAACACGTCGGTCTGACTCATTCTGTCCAATGCACGCCTTTCACTCTCCTGAATGTTCAGGCCGCGATACCCTAGAGCTCCTTCTCTCTATCCTTCTGCCTCCTCTCTGGTCGCCTCCTTCCCTTCTTCCCTCTACTTCTGATACATCGATCCTCTCTGACATTCTCTCTTCGTTCATCATCTCCATTTCATTATACCCTGTCGGTCCTCTCATTCAGAATATGCTTACAACAGCCTCTCCGGCAATGTCATCTTTTTCCTTGATCAATCCACCTCATACCACGGCCAATGAAGACCTAATGAAGACAATCTCATCAACGCTATAATATATATATATATATATATATATATATATATATATATATATATATATATATATATATATATATATATATATATATATATATATATATACATATGTTGGAAAGGATCACAATTTTGCGCGTGATCAAGATATTCCAATGAGTCCACGTGTTTCATTTTCCCCGTGGACTCATACGGATATATATATATATATATATATATATATATATATATATATATATATATATATATATAAATGTATGTATATGTATATATTCGCCATTTCCCGCATTAGCGAGGTAGCGTTAAGAACAGACGACTGAGCCTTGGAATACATACCCGAGCGTGAGCTAGGTACCCATATTATCGACTTACCCCTAAGGTTGGAGGAACAACGTGGTTGACTATGGACCGAGTACCGCAACCAGTATTGGAACCTATGCGCTCGACCCTGAGCGGCCTGTAAATGCGTCACGGTCAGGAGCCAATACATCCCTCCTCTCTCCTTTGCATCCAGTACCCAAGAACGTCTGCATACAATACTATCGGGACTACTGCCTGTCTTTGCCCTTATAGACACTGTCTTTTCTTCCTACAGTCCTTAATGCCTCCAGGAACTTCGCTCCCTCTCCCACCCTACGACTCACTTTAACCCCCATGGTTCCAGCAGCTGCCACAACCGCAGGCACGTACCTGAAGCACCCCACTTCCTCCGTCTGATTCTGAAGATGAGACGAATAGAACTTGAGGAATTATCGGAGGAATGTCGATAATCGAAGACCATATCCAACGTTCTTGTCTTTGTGAATTCATTTATAGATTCATCATGCAGTAATGAGTCATTGCTTCCATGGAGTCTGGTCTTCGGCCACAGACGTTGCAGCGGATCGTTTTCTGCAGTGAACAGAGGAACCCGTCCTCGCTGAAGTGAACAAAGGAACCTGTCCTCGCTGAAGTGAACAGAGGAACCTGTCCTCGCTGAAGTGAACAGAGGAACCCGTCCTCGCTGAAGTGAACAGAGGAACCCGCCCTCGCTGAAGTGAACAGAGGAACCCGTCCTCACTGAAGTGAACAGAGGAACCCGTCCTCGCTGAAGTGAACAGAGGAACCCGTCCTCGCTGAAGTGAACAGAGGAACCCGTCCTCGCTGAAGTGAACAGAGGAACCCGTCCTCGCTGAAGTGAACAGAGGAACCCGTCCTCGCTGCAGTGAACAGAGGAACCCGTCCTCGCTGAAGTGAACAGAGGAACCCGTCCTCGCTGAAGTGAACATAGGAACCCGTCCGCGCTGAAGTGAACAGAGGAACCCGTCCTCACTGAAGTGAACAGAGGAACCCGTCCTCGCTGAAGTGAACAGAGGAACCCGTGCGCGCTGAAGTGAACGGGGGAACCCGCCCTCGCTGAAGTGAACAGAGGAACCCGTCCTCGCTGAAGTGAACAGAGGAACCCGTCCTCGCTGAAGTGAACAGAGGAACCCGTCCTCGCTGAAGTGAACAGAGGAACCCGTCCTCGCTGAAGTGAACAGAGGAACCCGTCCTCGCTGGAGAGTCACAGGTAGCGGGTGTCTGCCGACTCCCTGCTTTCTCCCCGTGGATATGTATTTTCTCAGGTACTTGTATTTGCATAATGCGTCTTATGTGCTTCTATTAACAAGACAGTCGGCGCGGCCATCAGCGCTATTTATACACGTCTGGATGCGTTACCATCCTAATACGCTTTGTTTATCCCTGAAGTGAATAACGAATTCAATTGCCTCTTCGGAACCACAAAAGATCAGGCGGCAGGCAAAGGAACATCGCAGTAGAGAGGCATAAAAACCCCGGTCGGCCACTCCGAGGAGGTGATTAAGGACGATGCGTATATAACCGAGTGTTACAGATGCCGGGCCGGGAGGCGGGAACCCCACCTTCTGAATTGCCATAGTGTCCAACCCCTTTATCCTCTACGTCGCACAGGATCTAATACCTGTATAGAGGATCAGTGCAGAATAGGACGATCGGAAGAGAAAGTTGTGAGACTTATAGATGAATCGAACATAGCGTAACTGTGATATGGGGTAGACTTATCCCCCTCTCCCTCAGGTCTTTGTGCGGTAGGTGGAGTTTTATGTGGCTCGCCTCTTGTACTGAAGGAACGAGCGCCATTAACCAATTGCAATCTCAGGATGCTTGTTTGCCGGCCGATAACATCTCGGTTTCACATAGCTGCTTTGGAGGGAACGGTCACCACCTGTTCTGGAAGTGTTAGAACTGTGGTGTGTTTGGGATCCTGATGGACTGGTAATGGTAAGCTTGTCGGGTTTTCTGAATTCCTCAAGTCTTTACTGATGATAACGAAATGATAATGCAGGAAGACTGAGTCAATAAAGTTATCTAAAGCCGTCTTCAGAGTGGGAAGAGAGCGAGTTCACTTGCTTTTCCAAATAGGTCAGTACCTCCCTGTTCGCTGGCATCATTACCAGGACGAAGTCTCTCCTGTAGACGCCATGGTATCTAAGACGTGTTAGTATCACTCCTTTTTATTAGCCACTATTAGTTCCCGTGTTGAGCTTCCATATATGATCACATGATGTATGGCCGTGATGCTGCCCATTGTAAAGTTAATAGTATGGTACGCGCTTGCTCTCGGCTTCATGCAAATCTTCTCCCCTTTGATTGCGCTACATTATTCATTGTATCTATATACATCTAGATCAGCTAACTTACCTCGCTTGCTTTTGCCGTACCATCCCTTAGTATACTTCAGAAAGAGAGACGTCATTTGTCACTGGATGCTAAAGACAAGTTGGGGAAACGAGGCAGTTAAGAATTAACAGATCGAATGCTTGAGTAGGAGATCTTTTCTTAAGCTGTGCACAGGGAACCACTCTCTTGTCTATTTCGGCTGAGAGAACACACCCACATACACCCCCGTGCCCACACCAATTTCATGTACCTACACGCACAGCCTGTCCTGACGGACCACCTCATATCTCTATCCATACAGGTTAGGTATAGTTAGATCCTAGTTCTGTTTCACGGTAGATAACCTCGCTATAGACCATCAGATTCTCTGTTATCTTGCCTTCCCATGAGTTCCCTTGCGTAACTATCCTCCAGCCGGCAATCTCGTTATAGACCATAAGGTCTTCTGTTATCTTGCTTTCCCATGTACTCCCTTGCGTTACTGTCCTCCACCAGATAACCTCGTCACGGATCATCAGCTCCTCTGTTATCTTACCTTCCCATGTACTCCGGCAATCTCTTTATAGATCATAAGGTCTCCTGTTGTCTTGCTTTGCCCATGTCCTCCCTTGCGTTACTGTCCTCCAGCAGATAACCTCGTCACAGGTCATCAGAACTCCTGTTACCAGTCTTACCCAAGTATTCAGCATGTACCCGCCACCTGCATGAACAGCTTAAGACTCGTCCAAGTTATCTGTACATCCAGGGTCTTCCATCCAGGGTCCTCCATGCACACACCAACACCTCACACGCACACATCCCTCGTCATGGTTATTACTGAGGCATCTCGCCACGCAGGTCCTCCGTCAATGTATACCAGGCAGTCTACTCAAACAGTTGTCGTTGTATTAAGTATGAAATCTATAATGTGGAAACGTTAGAAGGAATCATATGACCAACAAGGGAAAGTGAAATAAGTGTCAAGTCTAAGAATGGTAGTTCTACATATGAATGAGTGTATATGCAGCCTGTTTGTATGAAAAAGAAATAATTAGATGAATAAGTAAGCATATATATATATATATATGTATGTTTGAAGGAATAGTGGTTCCAACAATGTTGTATGGTTGCGAGGCGTGGGCTATGGATAGAGTTGTGCGCAGGAGGATGGATGTGCTGGAAATGAGATGTTTGAGGACAATGTGTGGTGTGAGGTGGTTTGATCGAGTGAGTAACGTAAGGGTAAGAGAGATGTGTGGAAATAAAAAGAGCGTGGTTGAGAGAGCAGAGGAGGGTGTTTTGAAGTGGTTTGGGCACATGGAGAGAATGAGTGAGGAAAGATTGACCAAGAGGATATATGTGTCGGAGGTGGAGGGAACGAGGAGAAGAGGGAGACCAAATTGGAGGTGGAAAGATGGAGTGAAAAAGATTTTGTGTGATCGGGGCCTGAACATGCAGGAGGGTGAAAGGAGGGCAAGGAATAGAGTGAATTGGAGCGATGTGGTATACCGGGGTTGACGTGCTGTCAGTGGATTGAATCAAAGGCATGTGAAGCGTCTGGGGTAAACCATGGAAAGCTGTGTAGGTATGTATATTTGCGTGTGTGGACGTATGTATATACATGTGTATGGGGGGGGTTGGGTCATTTCTTTCGTCTGTTTCCTTGCGCTACCTCGCAAACGCGGGAGACAGCGACAAAGTATAATAAAAAAATAAAAAAAAAAAAATATATATATATATATATATATATATATATATATATATACATATGAATATTTGCGTGTGTGTGTGTGTGTGTGTGTGTTATCGAGTCCCCCTAATCATCCTGCGGTGAATCTAGCATAGCCATTATTACTTGCACCAAAGCCTCTTAGGCAACGCTACTGGAACTCATCTGAATTTGCCGCAGTCATTATCAGTTTGTGATCTGTTGAACCCAACAGATTCGTCATAACGGAAACAGAGAGGCACGAAGCCCATAAGGAGGAGGCGGAGGAGGAGGAGGAGGAGGAGGAGGAGGAGGAGAAGGAGGAGGAGGAGGAGAAGGAGGAGGAGGAAGTACCAAGACGTAAAATACCATAAATTAAGACAACATTCATCAAGAGGCAGGAATACCCGGGTCCCATCGTGAGGTAGGGGGCAGGAAGGCTGGGCCTCCACCGCCCCGGGGGTTTCAGACCCACCGGGAACATCTATCAAAATTAAACACACACCTCTAGGATCAGGAGGGACAGACCCCGTCGCTGACCACGTCGAAAAGGAGAAAAAAAAAAGTCGTAGAGATGACCAATTCACAACCTAACCATGTCTGCTGGTGTGCCAACCCGTCATTACGATAGTGTTCTTTCCCTGAGAGATAAGTATATGGAGGGTCTATGAGCAGGGGGCCTGCCTATTTCCCAGGCACGATCGTTTAATATTCTAAAACTCAACGAGTTCACAAGCTCGTTCTCCCGTCGAGGAACCTAAGCCTCGTGTTTATCATAGTTTTATGGTCATAATTGATTTGTTGAGGCAAGGATGGGAGGCTGGGAATGACTCTTAGGTCTCTTGTCATCAACCAAGGCATTAGAGGTGAAAATATCCTGTTCATATTTCGAACTAGGAGGAGGTAAGAAAATATGTATCTTTATTTTTGTTCTCTACATTTCCCAAGAACATCCTTGAGTTCTTGGAATACGTTCGTGTTACTAGAAAAGAAGACCCGTTTGAAGTTGGTAATAAAGTCTTCGTACTTTGAGAGATCTAATTAGCTAATCGCGCATCGACCACATCATATGAAAACCTAGCTCCATAAAAGCCAGTAAGTCAGGTAGTAGCAAGGTACAGGTGTTCAGTGACTCAGACGGATGGACCACGTTCTGCTGAATAACATAACACAGGACGCACCATGCTGAAGACAGCATCCACGTAGAGTCGACGGCATTAATGATGTCTCTTTGGCTAGCCACTCTCCCCCTCGACCAACTCTACTCCATAAAAATGAAAATCATAAAGCAGACGGGAAAGGTAAGTGGTAAGCAAATCACAGGTATGCAGCGGTGTAGACAGATGGATGGATGACCTGCTGTGTAACATAACGCAGACCACACACTGCTAAAGATAGCATTTACGTAAAGTAGACGCTATTAATGATATCCCTTCGGCCAGCCACTTTCCCACCAGTTCTACCACAGCAAGAAAGTGATGAAGCAGTGAGGGAAGGTTGGAAAGTAAAGACTTTGAAGAGAACTAAGAAATGAAGGACTGAATGTGTACTTCGTCAGATAGGTGTAAACATCAGGATTTCCAGCGATGTCCTTACGGTAATAGACTCGTCTTGACCACCTTCAGCAAAGTGAGAGTACTCAAAAAAGCTATGAGAGAGCTGTGGTCGAAAGCCTAGGCGACCATTCCAGAACAAGAAAAAAAATAAAAACAAAAACGGAGCGATGACCCCAAGCTCAACACTTACAGAGGCAGACTCATGAAAAAAAAGAATTGAAAAACAAACTTTGAGGGAAGTAGTATTCGTCTGCTGCACCCCCTGGCCGGGCCACTGACCAAGCACAAGCTGGAGCCAGCGGTCGCGCCTCCGAACACACCGTACCGCACACGCAAAACCACAATCTGGCACGATCAAGGAGCCTTATGTGCACAGACACGAAGGTGGCGCGTGTGTTGGTTCTCTCCCCACTCCCACCCCCGGAGGAGGATGGCGATAGGCGAAGATGCCTTGCGAGGGGGAAGGGATCATCTCCCTCAATATATAGTCTTTAATCCTCCTCTCCTCCTCCTCCTTCATCGCCTCCTTCAGCCGCCCTGCGGAAGGGAGTAGCTGGGTCCTGGACGGCAGTAGGGTATATCGTCTGGGGCTCAGTGTGGCAGCAAGGATGGCGGCCCTAGTTCGTCCGGGGAGAGGGCGTTGTACACGGACAGGGTAAGCATTATCCTCCTCTTAGGATGGCTGACTGGAAAACCCAGTGTCAGATTTTTTCTCGTTACTTCGTTATAGACGTGTGGTTAGTGTCCCAAGGCCCAGCTTAACTCTGGATTTAAGCGCAACGTAAACTTCCTTTCGTCCGCTTGCAGTACACACGGACGGAGGCATATTGGCGAGCAACCCACCTCTCTCGCTACAAGAACAGAATAGATGGGGAAAAAATATATATACATACGCGACGTCTGTAAGAACAGAAGACACACACACACACACACACACACACACACACACACACACACACACACACACACACACACACACAGACACACACACACACACACACACACATACACAGACACACACAAAAAAACAACTTCAGAGTAATCTTGATCATCGACCATCAGGTTGGAGGATTATGAAGCTGACGTCATCCATAATTGCGAACGCTCAGGGTAGGAAAAAAAAAATTAATATGGCGTTAGGTCAAAGTATCTTAAGATCTTTCTTTTAGCATTGTATCTTGGGGGGGAAGGGGAGGGGTCTTACTTGATCACTTACGACGAGAGGTTGCCAGTAGGCAGAGCTAGCGCGTAGCGCTCACCGCAAGAAAGTATATGAGTTGTGAAGAATGAGACATGAGTGTTGGGCGTTATTAAGTGTTGTATGTGAGGTGGAGAGATTGTATAGTTGTGAACTGAATGCCAACAGCCTATGTGTATAGGGTGGAACAGAAAAAAAGGACTAACTTGGGCCAAAGGAGTGAAATTCGACAGCCACTGAATTGTTGGCTAACTGTGCAGCTGTCACTAAGCTTGGGGGAAGCACTAGTGACACTCACCACGAAGGAATATATATATATATATATATATATATATATATATATATATATATATATATATATATATATATATATATATATATATATATCATCCCTGGGGATAGGGGATTAAGAATACTTCCCACGTATTCCCTGCGTGTCGTAGAAGGCGACTAAAAGGGGAGGGAGCGGGGGGCTGGAAATCCTCCCCTCTCGTTTTTTTTTTTTTTTTATTTTTCCAAAAGGAGGAACAGAGAATTGGGCCAGGTGAGGGTATTCCCTCAAAGGCCCAGTCCTCTGTTCTTAACGCTACCTCGCTAATGCGGGAAATGGCGAATAGTTTGAAAGAAAGAAAGATATATATATATATATATATATATATATATATATATATATATATATATATATATATATATATATATATATATATATATATATATATATATATATATATGACTTCACTCCCCAGACATTTCCAAACCACTCTTCCCCTTTACCCTTGAGCTTCGTTTCACTCAGAGCCAAAACATCCAGGTTCCTTTCCTCAAACATACTACCTATCTCTCCTTTTTTCACATCTTGGTTACATCCACACACATTTAGGCACCCCACTCTGAGCCTTCGAGGAGGATGATCACTCCCCGCGTGACTCCTTCTTCTGTTTCCCATTTTTTAGAAAGTTAATACAAGGAGGGGAGGATTTCCGGCCCCCCGCTCCCGTCCCCTCTAGTCGCTTTCTACGACACGCGAGGAATACGTGGGAAGTATTCTTTCACCCCTATCCCCAGGGATAATATACATATATATATACATATACACACACACACACACACCCACACATATGCACATACACACACACACACACACATACATATATATACATATGAAAAATGTAAGAAACAATTTAGAAAACAAACTTTTAGCTTGAAATGAATGAAAAAATGAATGTCACATAATGGTTCAACCTCTGGCTATGGAAAAGGAAATGTACAATTTATTCACACAAACGTCAATAGCAGTTCTCATCAATTTCACCACTGTGTCAATAAGCTTCAATGTCTAACAGTCATGTATATTCTATAATAAACTTGGAAAACAAAATCTATCTCCTCATTCTTCTTCTTTAACCTCCTCCCAGAAGTTCCATCGGGCCTTTTCTATTGCCTGCCACAGCTCTTCACTCCTCTCAATGTATTCCTTGTTTGTCTTGTTGATATCAATGGGAACATTCCATTCGGTTGACTGTGAGGAATCACTTTTCCATTAGGGTTAGTGAGAGGACAAGAGCAAGGGAAGGAGTAGCAATACTCCTGAAACAGGAGTTGTGGGAGTATGTGATAGAATGTAAGAAAGTAAATTCTCGATTAATATGGGTAAAATTGAAAGTTGATGGAGAGAGGTGGGTGATTATTGGTGCATATGCACCTGGGCATGAGAAGAAAGATCATGAGAGGCAAGTGTTTTGGGAGCAGCTAAATGAGTGTGTTAGCGGTTTTGATGCACGAGACCGGGTTATAGTGATGGGTGATTTGAATGCAAAGGTGAGTAATGTGGCAGTTGAGGGAATAATTGGTATGCATGGGGTGTTCAGTGTTGTAAATGGAAATGGTGAAGAGCTTGTAGATTTATGTGCTGAAAAAGGACTGATGATTGGGAATACCTGGTTTAAAAAGCGAGATATACATAAGTATACTTATGTAAGTAGGAGAGATGGCCAGAGAGCGTTATTGGATTACGTGTTAATTGACAGGCGTGCGAAAGAGAGACTTTTGGATGTTAATGTGCTGAGAGGTGCAACTGGAGGGATGTCTGATCATTATCTTGTGGAGGCTAAGGTGAAGATTAGTATGGGTTTTCAGAAAAGAGGAGTGAATGTTGGGGTGAAGAAGGTGGTGAGAGTAAGTGAGCTTGGGAAGGAGACCTGTGTGGGGAAGTACCAGGAGAGACTGTGTACAGAATGGAAAAAGGTGAGAACAATGGAAGTAAGGGGAGTGGGGGAGGAATGGGATGTATTTAGGGAATCAGTGATGGATTGCGCAAAAGATGCTTGTGGCATGAGAAGAGTGGGAGGTGGGCTGTTTAGAAAGGGTAGTGAGTGGTGGGATGAAGAAGTAAGAGTATTAGTGAAAGAGAAGAGAGAGGCATTTGGACAATTTTTGCAGGGAAAAAATGCAATTGAGTGGGAGAAGTATAAAAGAAAGAGACAGGAGGTCAAGAGAAAGGTGCAAGAGGTGAAAAAAAAGGGCAAATGAGAGTTGGGGTGAGAGACTATCAGTAAATTTTAGGGAGAATAAAAAGATGTTCTGGAAGGAGGTAAATAGGGTGCGTAAGACAAGGGAGCAAATGGGAACTTCAGTGAAGGGCGTAAATGGGGAGGTGATAACAAGTAGCGGTGATGTGAGAAGGAGATGGAATGAGTATTTTGAAGGTTTGTTGAATGTGTCTGATGACAGAGTGGCAGATATAGGGTGTTTTGGTCGAGGTGGTGTGCAAAGTGAGAGGGTTAGGGAAAATGATTTGGTAAACAGAGAAGAGGTAGTAAAAGCTTTGCGGAAGATGAAAGCCGGCAAGGCAGCAGGTTTGGATGGTATTGCAGTGGAATTTATTAAGAAAGGGGGTGACTGTATTGTTGACTGGTTGGTAAGGTTATTTAATGTATGTATGACTCATGGTGAGGTGCCTGAGGATTGGCGGAATGCGTGCATAGTGCCATTGTACAAAGGCAAAGGGGATAAGAGTGAGTGCTCAAATTACAGAGGTATAAGTTTGTTGAGTATTCCTGGTAAATTATATGGGAGGGTATTGATTGAGAGGGTGAAGGCATGTACAGAGCATCAGATTGGGGAAGAGCAGTGCGGTTTCAGAAGTGGTAGAGGATGTGTGGATCAGGTGTTTGCTTTGAAGAATGTATGTGAGAAATACTTAGAAAAGCAAATGGATTTGTATGTAGCATTTATGGATCTGGAGAAGGCATATGATAGAGTTGATAGAGATGCTCTGTGGAAGGTATTAAGAATATATGGTGTGGGAGGCAAGTTGTTAGAAGCAGTGAAAAGTTTTTATCGAGGATGTAAGGCATGTGTACGTGTAGGAAGAGAGGAAAGTGATTGGTTCTCAGTGAATGTAGGTTTGCGGCAGGGGTGTGTGATGTCTCCATGGTTGTTTAATTTGTTTATGGATGGGGTTGTAAGGGAGGTAAATGCAAGAGTCCTGGAAAGAGGGGCAAGTATGAAGTCTGTTGGGGATGAGAGAGCTTGGGAAGTGAGTCAGTTGTTGTTCGCTGATGATACAGCGCTGGTGGCTGATTCATGTGAGAAACTGCAGAAGCTGGTGACTGAGTTTGGTAAAGTGTGTGGAAGAAGAAAGTTGAGAGTAAATGTGAATAAGAGCAAGGTTATTAGGTACAGTAGGGGTGAGGGTCAAGTCAATTGGGAGGTGAGTTTGAATGGAGAAAAACTGGAGGAAGTGAAGTGTTTTAGATATCTGGGAGTGGATCTGTCAGCGGATGGAACCATGGAAGCGGAAGTGGATCATAGGGTGGGGGAGGGGGCGAAAATTTTGGGAGCCTTGAAAAATGTGTGGAAGTCGAGAACATTATCTCGGAAAGCAAAAATGGGTATGTTTGAGGGAATAGTGGTTCCAACAATGTTGTATGGTTGCGAGGCGTGGGCTATGGATAGAGATGTGCGCAGGAGGATGGATGTGCTGGAAATGAGATGTTTGAGGACAATGTGTGGTGTGAGGTGGTTTGATCGAGTAAGTAACGTAAGGGTGAGAGAGATGTGTGGAAATAAAAAGAGCGTGGTTGAGAGAGCAGAAGAGGGTGTTTTGAAATGGTTTGGGCACATGGAGAGAATGAGTGAGGAGAGATTGACCAAGAGGATATATGTGTCGGAGGTGGAGGGAACGAGGAGAAGAGGGAGACCAAATTGGAGGTGGAAAGATGGAGTGAAAAAGATTTTGTGTGATCGGGGCCTGAACATGCAGGAGGGTGAAAGGAGGGCAAGAAATAGAGTGAATTGGAGTCATGTGGTATACAGGGGTTGTCGTGCTGTCAGTGGATTGAAGCAAGGCATGTGAAGCGTCTGGGGTAAACCATGGAAAGCTGTGTAGGTATGTATATTTGCGTGTGTGGACGTGTGTATGTACATGTGTATGGGGGGGGGGGGGGGGGTTGGGCCATTTCTTTCGTCTGTTTCCTTGCGCTACCTCGCAAACGCGGGAGACAGCGACAAAGTATAAAAAAAAAAAAAAAAAAAAAAAAAAAAAAAAAAAATATATATATATATATATATATATATATATATATATATATATATATTCCATACATAGTCGCCATTTCCCGCGTTAGCGGGGCAGCGTTAAGAACAGAGGACTGAATCTTAAAGGGAATATCCTCACTTAGCCCCCTTCTCGGTTCCTTGTTTTCGAAAAAGTAAAACGGGAGGGGAGGATTTCCAGCCCCCCCGCTCCCTCCCCTTTTAGTCGTCTTCTACGACACGCAGGGAATGCGTGGGAAGTATTCTTTCTCCCCTATCCCCAGGGATGATATATATATATATATATATATATATATATATATATATATATATATATATATATATATATATATATATATATCCCTCCTGTTTTTGCCCATCAAATATAGACTGCAGTATTGTGTGGATGAGTAAAATAGCCAGGCAGTTGATGCCGAACTTTATACCAAAAAGTCATATGACAAAGATGAGAGGAAAAGTAACATATTGTTGAGCGTTTTTAAAGATTTCTCTCAAGCATAAAGGAAGGGAAGAAAAAAATCGGAGATGTTTACAACGTATGAAAGATCCCATGCTTCATCATCTTGGCCTCTCCAGTGGGAGAGGTGCAGAGATTTATCCCAGAAAGTCATACATAGCGCGTCTAACATGGCAACAAAAGAGTGGGTATGAGTTCATAGAGGATCCACTCCTTCGTCCCCGTCCTGGTGGTAAAAATAGGAAGTTAATAAGAGACATGATAACCACGAATAAATTACCATGGAGACACCGCGAATAAATTCCCATGGGACACGATGATACCAAAGTACATTTGTGTTTTGAAGTTAACGAAACAAGAAAAGAATTGCAAGGGGCGTCAGGAACTAATTCTACTGCGACACAGAAGTAAATGTGGATGATAAGATAAACAAAGGTGCAGTAAATGCAGATGTATCTATAGTTGTACAGGATAAGTAGAAATGTTGCCCTAGGAGAGTAAACTTCCTTCCCATATCCAGAAACAGGTAGATGAATAGGTAAGTAGACATACACTTACAAGGTACTTGGTCTCGTGGCAAACGACACACGCGGACAGAGACGTGTGCACAGACATGCGCGGACCCATACACGCATTGAAAGACAAGCACGTGGAATCGTACACGTGATGATACACACACACGAACACAGACTCCACAGCATTACACGCACACCTACACAGATTCTTGGACGCATGGACAAACAACGTGAAGACCTATATTTGCCTAATTGGAGGGAATTTTACACATGTGGAGCCCCATATGCTAAACTTTCGTCATTAGGTTTTTACTGATATTGTGATTACAATTTCATTAACTCAATCTTTCCGTTCCTTTACTACCAAATGTTGAGCAAATATCAAATTCTAATCTTTTCTTTTGTGAATATTTTTTTCTACTTTATTTCATATGATATGAGTAAAGCAGTTGATTTCATCTGTCTTAGTTTTCAAAACGCATGCAATGAGGTTCCACATGGGAGATTTCTAGCAAAATTAGATTCATGTCGAACAGATGGGACTGTACTTAGTGACTGGGAAATTGGTTGGCTGGCTGGAAAGAGAGAGTAGTGATTGGTGGGCGAGACTCAATGATTTGGCTCAAAGGTGGTGTGCCTCAGGGGCTGATCTTGGCACCGATTCCCTTTCTCATACATGTTGGTGATATTGATAATGGGATGCATTGCAAGATATCGAAACTTGCAGGCGATGTTAAGCTGGGAAATATATCCACTGCTGAAATCATACATCTGCAATTTCAAACTGACGTAGATGGACAGGTGTGCTAGGCTCACGGGTATCAAATGAATTTTGATATCGATATTTGTAATGATTTCCATAGATTTGGTGAAAAGAGACGAGGAAGAGTATTTAAGAATTTTGGAAGATGTGAAAAAACCTGCCTTTTGTAATGTGTTTGGTCATAGTTATTGGGAAAGACATAAGAAGGTAGAGAGTTCCAAAGCCTCGTGGTGAAAGGAGAGAAACAATTATCAAAACGGCCCACCTTTTCAATTTCCAATCACCACACAGTAATCCTGTGACACAGTGGCTTGCTACGTATAGCGTGGCATGGCTAATGGCGAGGGCATACATACAGCCAAGCATTCGGGAGCAAAAACTATAGTAATGCCTATAGAAGTGGGAAAATGAAACGAGCGGGTCAAGTTTTGAAGTTAGCTTGGGCGGGTTCATAAGTCGGACTGCTTTCGACTCAACTCCGTCCAATAAAGATGAAGAGCTGGAACCACCTCAGATGTGAGAGCAGTACTTCATATAAGGTCGAATCGATCCTTTGTATAAACGGAGCGACTAACTGTTCGGAAGAAGAGAAATTTCATCATCTTAGCAGAACTCCTGATTTCTTGGAGGCAGACTTAGTTATTTCCGTAATGTTGGCTTTCCAAGATGATGTAAATGTTACAGTTATACGAAATGTGTTCAATGAGTGAAGAACCTTCCTCTGCTGTTGCTAATTCATCAAGAACTTTCGGTATTCATTGTGACTGTCTCGTCAATCACATTTTGTACTTATTTCCGTAGTTGTGATATCGTAAATTACTTTTTCTAAAAATATAAGTTGAAATGCTAGCTGGCAGTGTAATGATAGCAACTGTTATTCTCAATACTGGAATGGACTTTATATATTATTATACCAAAACCACTTTCTTAAGGGCTGGTTGGCTGTTTAGGCTATAGGCCTGTAGTCGTTAACGTTAGGCTACATTATATATATATATATATATATATATATATATATATATATATATATATATATATATATATATATATATATATATATATATATATATTCTATCTATTTATCATTTATCATACTTTGTCGCTGTCTCCCGCGTTAGCGAGGTAGCACAAGGAAACAGACGAAAGAATGGCCCAACCCACCCACATACATATGCATATACATACACATCCACACACACACATATACATACCTATACATTTCAACGTATACATATATATACATACACAGACATATACATATATAGACATGTACATAATTCATACTTGCTGCCTTCGTTCATTTTCGTCGCCACCCCGCCACACATGATATGACAACACCCTACCCCCCCGCATGCACGCGAGGTAGCGCTAGGAAAAGACAACAAAGGCCACAATCGTCCAAACTCAGTCTCTAGCTGTCATGTATAATGCACCGAAACCACAGCTCCCCTTTCCACATCCAGGCCCCACAAAACGCCATGGTTTACCCCAGACGCTTCATATGCCCTGGTTCAATCCATTGACAGCACGTCGACCACGGTATACCACATCGTTCAATTCACTCTATTCCTTGCACGCCTTTCACCCTCCTGCATGTTCAAGCCCCGATCGCTCAAAATCTTTTTCATTCCATCCTTCCACCTCCAATTTAGTCTCCCACTTCTCCTCGTTCCCTCTACCTCTGACACAAATATCCTCTTTGTCAATCTTTTCTCACTCATTCTCTCCATGTGACCAAACCATTTCAAAACACCCTCTTCTGCTCTCTCAACCACACTCTTTTTATTACCATATGAAATGATGACCACAAGGAGTTAAGTGGTCCTTAAGTTCGTTCGTGGTGCAGCTGGACACCATATGAGAATAACACTTCCGTTGCTGCTGCTGCTGCTCGTCTCTAGTGCAGCTGACTACCGATTCTGCTGCTGTTCGTCTCTGCCTCAACTGCTTCCAGCTTTTTATTTTGGGTCAGATTTAATTAGTGAGATTTCCGTCAGGTGGTCGGGTGTCGTGTCTGAGCTTTCTCTTTTACGACACCTGACGTAAGGTACTAGTTTATTAGTCACGTTAACTGATAATGAAAGTGTAGCTTAGTTGCGTTATTTGGAATATGTATTTGCTATCGTTTAGTTTGTATATATATATATATATATATATATATATATATATATATATATATATATATATATATATATATATATATATATATATATATATATATATATATTTTTTTTTTTTTTTTTTTTTATACTTTGTCGCTGTCTCCCGCGTTTGCGAGGTAGCGCAAGGAAACAGACGAAAGAAATGGCCCAACCCCCCCCCCATACACATGTATATACATACGTCCACACACGCAAATATACATACCTACACAGCTTTCCATGGTTTACCCCAGACGCTTCACGTGCCTTGATTCAATCCACTGACAGCACGTCAACCCCGGTATACCACATCGCTCCAATTCACTCTATTCCTTGCCCTCCTTTCACCCTCCTGCATGTTCAGGCCCCGATCACACAGAATCTTTTTCACTCCATCTTTCCACCTCCAATTTGGTCTCCCCCTTCTCCTCGTTCCCTCCACCTCCGACACATATATCCTCTTGGTCAATCTTTCCTCACTCATTCTCTCCATGTGCCCAAACCACTTCAAAACACCCTCTTCTGCTCTCTCAACTACGCTCTTTTTATTTCCACACATCTCTCTTACCCTTACGTTACTCACTCGATCAAACCACCTCACACCACACATTGTCCTCAAACATCTCATTTCCAGCACATCCATCCTCCTGCGCACAACTCTATCCATAGCCCACGCCTCGCAACCATACAACATTGTTGGAATCACTATTCCTTCAAACATACCCATTTTTGCTTTCCGAGATAATGTTCTCGACTTCCACACATTCTTCAAGGCCCCCAGAATTTTCGCCCCCTCCCCCACCCTATGATCCACTTCCGCTTCCATGGTTCCAGCCGCTGCCAGATCCACTCCCAGATATCTAAAACACTTCACTTCCTCCAGTTTTTCTCCATTCAAACTCACCTCCCAATTGACTTGACCCTCAACCCTACTGTACCTAATAACCTTGCTCTTATTCACATTTACTCTTAACTTTCTTCTTCCACACACTTTACCAAACTCAGTCACCAGCTTCTGCAGTTCCTCACATGAATCAGCCACCAGCGCTGTATCATCAGCGAACAACAATATATATATATATATATATATATATATATATATATATATATATATATATATATATATATATATATATATATATATATATATATATATATATATATATATATATGTGTGTGTGTGTGTGTGTGTGTGTGTGTGTATGTCATAGTCGATCACTGTTTCCCACTTTAGCGATATATTTCAGGAATAGATGAAGAAAGGCCACATTCGTTTACACTCAGTCTCTAGCTGTCATGTGTACTGCACCGATACCACAACTCCCTATCCACATTCAGGCCCCACATACATTTCTATGGTTTACCAAGGGCGTTACACATGCCCTAGTTCAGTCCATTGATAATAAGTCGACCCCAGTATGCCACACCATTCCAATTCACTCTATCTTATGCACGCTTTTCACCCTTCATCACGTTCAGGCCCAGATCGCTCAAAATCTTTTCACTCCATCCTTCCACCTCCAATTTAGTCTCCCGCTTCTCCTTGTTCCCTCCACCCCTGCCATGTGTATTGTCTTTGTCAAACTTTCCCCAGTCATTCTCCTCATACGTCGAAATCATTTTAGCACACCCTCTTCTCCTTTCTCACAACGCTTATCAACACACATATCTCTTACCCCTTCATTACTTACTCCAGCAAACCACCTCACACCACATGTTGTCCTCAAGCATTTCATTTCAAACAAACCCACCGTCCTCTGTACACCGTCCTCTATAGCACATGCCTCACAACCATATGATATTGTTGAAAGTACTATTCCTTCAAACATACCCATTTCCGCTCTCCGAGCTAATGTTCTCTCTTTCCATACATCCTTCATCGCTCCAAGAACTTTCGCCCCCCGCCCCACCCTATGACTTACTTCTGCTTCCATAGTTCCATTCACTCCCGAGTTTACTCCAGATATCTAAGACACTTCACTTCCGCCAATTTTCCTCCATTCATACGCATATTCCAACTAGCTTGTCCCTCTACCCTACTGAACTTTATAACCTTGCTGTTATTCACATTTACTCTCAACTTTCTCCATTCAAACAGTCTTCCAAACTCAATCACCAAAGTCTGCAGTTTCTCACTGGAGTCAACCACCAGTGACGTATCATTGACGAACAACTGACTCACTTTCCAGGCCTTCTCATTTCCAACAGGCTGCACGCTCGCTCCTTTCTCCATAAGTCATGCATTTATCTCGCTAACCAACCCACCATAAAGAAATAGATCCACCATGGTGACGTCACACACCCCTTGCCGCAGATCGACCTTCATTTGAAACAGATCACTCTCCTCTCTTCCTACTCGTACACATGCCTTACATCCTTGATCAAAACTTCTCACTGCTTCTAGTAGCGTATCTCCCACACCATATATTCTTGAGGCCTTCCACAAAGCATCTCTATCAACCTTATCATATGCATTCTCCAGATCCATAAGTGCCACATGCAAATTCATCTGTTTTCCTAAGTATTTTTCGCACACATTCTTCATAACAAACGCCTGATCCACACATTCTCTACCATGATCCATACATACATTGAATATCCTTAACAACCAATCAACAACACAGTCTTTCCCTTTCTTAATGAATTGAACTGCATTTCCATCTACTGCCGCCGCCTTGCCGGATTTCATATATATATATATATATATATATATATATGTATGTGTGTGTGTGTGTGTGTGTGTGTGTGTGTGTGTGTGTGTGTGTGTGTGTGTGTGTGTGTGTGGTCTTCCATCAGCGACCACTTCTTGGTCATCCAGAGGTTGGCCTTTTTCCATCTTCCAGGAAGAATTTGGATCTCCTGATCATTACGGGGTTTCCGTCTCATCCAAGTTAGTGTATAACTTCTGTAGGCGATCCGACAGTCACTTGTTATTCTCTCCTCCCTTAAAGGCCCAAACCCAAGTTCAATAGCATACGATACTAAACCTCAACTCGATTATGGACATAAAAGGAATTAAAATTATCATGTAATCACAAGTGACTATCATCATCCTCTCGGCTGAGGTGACGTAAATAAAGCGTAGAAATTAGCACGTCTTGCCTTCTGCTGACGAAAAAACGAGGCAATTGCCAGTTCCCCGTCTGTACCATCGGGTCTAGGCTCCCCATCGCAGGTGCTGGAACAGTTTATTGCCGGGGTGTTGCCGAGCAGCGTATGTGGAGCAACTGAGATCATAATCACCTCAGCAGGCGGTTCTCTTCGCGGATCATTCCCTCAATAGAGAGACAACGTCGGTGGCCGCCAGAGCAGCTTAGTAGCTGACGCAAGATTACGATGGATATCGCAGCTTGTGTACAAGACGAATGATTGCGACTTACTATGACCACAATGTTTTTTTTTTATTTCAACTTACGTAGATTACGTATCTCCTCGTTTTACAAAGATAAAGTGTTGGGAATGGAGAGGAGCTGATTTGCCGGGATCTGAACATTCAAGAGGGTGTGATGCGTGCAGGGGAAGGAGGAGATTGGAATGATGTGTTACGTCAAGGGCGACAGACAGTCAATGGGATGAACCAGGGCATATGGAGTGGTCAGGAAGAAAATGCTTAATTTGGTCTGTGGGGCTTGGCAGTCAATGGCGGGCTGTGGTTTCGGTGCATTATACGTGAGAGTCAGACAGTGCATGTGAGGAAATGAGGGCGTGGTTTTCGCCTGATCCTAGCGCAACAAATCTTATTCATCATTTTTTGAAAGACTTCTGGTGTTACCCAAGACCTCTTTATCAAGGCTTCTGAAACCCAAGGCAGAGCTACTTTCAACAGCAGGAAGATGTAGATTCCTTTGGAGTGAGGCTTCTTTCACCCATAGCGATACAACCTCTCTCTCTCTCTCTCTCTCTCTCTCTCTCTCTCTCTCTCTCTCTCTCTCTCTCTCTCTCTCTCTCTCTCTCTCTCTCTCTTTCTCTCTCTCTCTCTCTCTCTCTCTCTCTCTCTCTCTCATCAATCGCTATTTCCTGCGCTATACTGATATTAGTCATCATGACAACCACAAAGTGTTACACTGCTTCTAAAAGTCACATTTCCACGTCATACCATGCATACCATCTGGTCACAATAATCCCTGACCTCATCACTGTACTCACCTCAGACCCAGGTACACAGCTGTACTGCCTCCCCAGCAACCACCTCATCACCACTGCTAGAAGGTCACGTTTTAACCCACCGCTACTGTCGTACATATGTTCTACAGGATCAATTATTGCTCTTATTATGATAGTACATCCCATAAACTGTGCAGTTTGTTCTTTGTCCACTTCAGCCATTGCCACTAGCCAGAACGACTATCCCAGAGCATATAGAAATTCAACTGCTATCCTCATCATTCCTGATTCCCACCCCCTCACCTATTACCATAGCAGCCACCATCGCCAGTATAGTGAATTGCACGATCACTGTATCATCCCACACATCATCAACACTGTACATAGATAGACCCATCACCATGATGATCATCATCATCATTGACGTTATTCTCATTATCACCTTCCACCATCACCATCATTTTATTATCCCTTATGCTATCAGCATCAGCAATAGTGACCACAGACCCTTCCTCACTATCATCTTCATTTTCATTAACGCTGCTTTCATTATCCACTTTGCTCTCGCTAATCATAACAACTCCACCATTACTGTCTGTATCCATACAGGAAAATTAGTTTGAATTTTCCCTTATCGCTTGATCGTTGATACATGTACGTTTAAGACCTACGCTAATTACCATAAACATTACTAAGTGCCATTTCAACCTTCAGTACCACCATTAGGGCAGACGTACCGCACGCTACCACAATTACCACCACCTCTGCCACAACCTTTGGCACCATTAGTGAAGTTACTTTCTCACATACTCCATCATGGCAATTTCTAATAGGCTTTCTGTCTAAATGGCAATTACTTCATCGCTTTCCTTTTTTCTTTGTTTTCCATGTCTTTTACATTCTCTCTCAAGTGTTGGGAATCCACGACAGATGAGTGGATGAGGGTGGTAGCCTGACGCTTGAGACAATTTGAACACTTTACTCCTTCATTTAGGTTCAGTAACCCATCTTCAGGGACTGGACATCAGACAAGAACAAAGGAATATACCGGCAGGTCGTGTCAGCCCTCTGGACGCCGTGACGTGTCGTGACCTCACTGGTTCCCGTGCCGTGACGTGTCGTGACCTCACTGGTTCCCGTGCCGTGACGTGCCGTGACCTCACTGGTTCCCGCGCAGTGACGTGTCGTGACCTCATTGGTTCATCACGTCACGTCTAGTCTGTTGTCCATTCCTGGAATGGTTCTCTGAACTGAACCGTAGGAATAAAGTGTTCTAGTTATCTCAAATGTCTTCGTCCATCTTCATCCACACACTGTTCAATCCCTACTCAAGCTCTCAAAATATAATGGACGCTTCCACTTACAAATGTCTGCTGCAGGTTGAGGCTTCGTCTCCGTTCTTGGAACGAGTAACCACGTCTTCTCTTCTCGCTAGCTCTCACACTTCGAAATTCCTGTCCCGTCTCACAGGCCATTCATTACTTTCCACCGCTACGTTGCTTGCTCGCTTCTGTTTAATCGTGCACTTACACACCAAACTTTTGTTTCAGAAATGAATATCAGTTTTTTTCTTTATCACAAGGACCTAATCCTACTTGTAAATCAATTTACTATTTCACTCAGTCTTTATTCTCACCTACTCGCCTTTCAATCATCTTACACCCTCCCCCTAATCTTCTATTTCCCCCTCTTCCTCACACCCTCTCCCCTCTATCACCCCTTCCCCATACGCCCCTATCATATCCCTACCCCTCACCCTTGAGGACCTCTTCTCTCCCTATCAACACTATGGTTAAGTTCTCGAGGTCAACTCTGTCTTCCTCATGTCGGCGTCCCGCTGGGCCGTAACCCAAAAGTTGAGGACCCACGATATTTACCAGCCTGATGTTAGCCAGGTCCCGTGCATCAGCCTGATGTTAGCATGACGGTCAGGTAATGATCCTGTGCATCAACCCGATGTTAGCATGACGATGCTGGCAAGACGTCAGACTGATCTTGTGGGTAATGGCGATATTAGCACGAAGTCATATTATGACATCACTGCTGGTTCAATTTAAGAGTGATATCAGCATGGTAGCAGATAACGTCAGTGCGACACTCACATTCGCCCTCTGTGGTGGGCCAGATGTCCTCATAGTACCATGTGGTTCCATAGCCCAGACCCAAGGTCGTTTCGATGTCATCAAGGACGTCAGCACACAAAGACATTAGGTTGGTCCGTGTGCGAGCTTCAGTCCCGGGGTCAGCCCGGCGGGCGGCGTCAGTGCACAGAGTGTCACCAAGTGCAGTAATGAAGCATAATCGCGGGCGGCGGTCTGGGCCAGGTTGGTTCCTGCACCACACCCGTGGGATCGTAGTGGCAAATTATGCAGCGTTGAGGAATGTTAATCTCTGGTAACGGACAAGAGGTGCCGGGCGGCTGACGGTGGCCCAGGGGCCTCTCTGCAGGAGGACAAGGACGAAGGTGGGAAGAGGAGGTGGAGAAGGTAGATGTATAAATAGGATGGAGGAAGACACTGGACGGGGCCTGTGCAGGGGAACAAGGAACAGGAGGTGGAAGAACGGATATGGGTAGAGTAAGACTAGGAAGAGGGGCGAAAACGAGGAGGTGGAAAGGTGGGATACTGACAAAATGAAATAGAAAGAGGGAGGATTGTGCGTATGCCCTCTTACGGTGGAGAATGCTAGTGAGGGTTGAGGCAGACATGGGAGTCCTGGCATAGCAGGTCCTATTTGCGCCATCCTAGTTTACTACGAGGAACGTGGCATGTAGATTATAGACAGGCTATTCTGTCCTCTACTTGATCATAATTCATCACTAGCGAATTTCTCCTTTTTTTCTTTCTTATTATTCTCTTCTTTTTCAAGCCCCTCTTTGATATTTGGTAACTTCAACTTCCAGTCTTTTTCATACAATGTTTATCAATATCCTGATTCTTTCATATTTTCCATCTCCTCACCCCGTCACCTCATACAGCATCCTCCTCACTCCACCTTTCTGTGAACACCTCCAACGTTCAGTGGTCGGTTTCACTGTCTCAGACAATCTTCAAGTTCGCTTGTCTGGTGTCTGGTTTCCATTAATTTCTCGCCTCGTTATTTACGCCTCGACGTATCACTTCAAGATTCTTCGTTTTCTACCTCCTCTGTCATGTACTGTCCTGCCAATCATCTTACCTATCATCATTGTCTGTGCCACATGTAATTGTTATAGGAATTGTTTTCGTAAGTAATGGAGGAATCATAATGGTATGTTCCCCCGTGGTTTGTGCACAGCAGATGTGCAAGTTATCCTCATCTGTCTGTTGCCTCTCCATTGCGGTTTCAGCCGTCATCCCTCACCAGCAGTAAGTTTTCCTCCTTCATCAATTCACTGGTGTCATTAAATTCTCTGTCACCTAAACTCCACTCCGCATTTTCCTCACCGTCGCCTTTATGAACGCGCCTTCAACCAGTCACCCTTGCCTAGCAGTGGAATGGTCCTTAAATGTATATGAACTCGCAGTTGTCCTAATTTTACAACCACCTATTACCACAATCTTATCACTTTTACTAGGCTTTCTTATCAACACCAAAGACCATCTGACAACTTCCCAAACCCCTTACACACGAGAAGTCTCTCCACTTCTCCCTCTACCTATATACCTCACTGCTCCCTACTCCACATTTGACCATCATTCCCCCTTGTCCACCTCCACACTTGATCCATCCTTCCACGAGAGAACTCAGCCACCCCTTTTCCATTCTCCCATAACCCTCTACCACGCCATCATCATCCTCCCTCGGTGCCTAGCCCTCTGTATATATATATATACACCCTTGTCTCTATCTTTATCCTTCACCTCACGCAGAAGTGCGGGGGAGTCGGGGAGAAGTGGAGGGGTTCCCAGTACAGCAAGGAAGGCTGAGTGGGCGGTTAATTTGCTGTCAGGGAGATGGGCGCCCCGCTGTGCTCTTGTGCGGCCGACACCACCACCACAACCTGCACCACCAGGTGGCGAGGCGGAGGACAGGACGAGAAGAAAAGCCAGAGAGAGAGAGAGAGAGAGAGAGAGAGAGAGAGAGAGAGAGAGAGAGATGAATTTTTTTTCCCAAAGGAAGTTTGATTATTACTTTCGAGAAGAAGACAATCAAAGTATGATCCAACACCTGAAATATATATATATATATAGGTTAGAAGTTTCGAATTCTATGTAAATAGAAACAGGAAGTGAAGCAGAATTGATTCATATGCAAGAGGAACTACATGAAACTTCTGTAAACTCGCTTATAGTTCCATACCCGCTTGGTGTAAACTAACTTATAGTTGCATTAGTCTGATGTTAATTCACTTTTGCCTGCCTAAGTCTGATATAATCTCCTTTATCATTGCTGCGTACCCATCCAGTGTAAACTCAACGTCGCATACCAAGCTAATGTAAACTTATAGCTGCATACCAGTCTGATGTGATGTCACTCATAGCTGCTTACCCGTCTGGTGTAAACTCACTTCCAGAAACACAACAGGGGATGTGTAACGCGGAGATTCCACAATTTCTGAGGTAGACGGCTCTGTAAGGCGTATGTTGTTGAGGTAGACGGCTCTGCATGGCATATGTTGTTGAGGTAGACGGCTCTGCATGGCGTATGTTGTTGAGGTAGACGGCTCTGCATGGCATATGTTGTTGAGGTAGACGGCTCTGCATGGCGTATGTTGTTGAGGTAGACGGCTCTGCATGGCATATGTTGTTGAGGTAGACGGCTCTGCATGGCATATGTTGTTGAGGTAGACGGCTCTGCATGGCGTATGTTGTTGAGGTAGACGGCTCTGCATGGCATATGTTGTTGAGGTAGACGGCTCTGCATGGCGTATGTTGTTGAGGTCGACGGCTCTGCAAAGTGTATGTTGTTGAGGTAGACGGCTCTGCATGGCATATGTTGTTGAGGTAGACGGCTCTGCATGGCATATGTTGTTGAGGTAGACGGCTCTGCATGGCATATGTTGTTGAGGTTGACTGCGCTGCATGGCATATGTTGTTGAGGTAGACGGCTCTGCATGGCGTATGTTGTTGAGGTTGACTGCGCTGCAAGGCGTATGTTGTTGAGGTCGACGGCTCTGCATGGCATATGTTGTTGAGGTTGACGGCTCTGCAAGACATATGTTGTTGAGGTCGACGGCTCTGCAAGGCATATGTTGTTGAGGTTGACGGCTCCGCAAGACATATGTTGTTGTGGTTTACGGCTCTGCAAGACATATGTTGTTGAGGTTGACGGCGACCGACCTATCTGTATATAGCACGTTCGTCTCGCCATCGAATAAGCATTCACCTCCACTCCATGTGTGGATCCCAGAGGAAATATTCACACAAATATTGACGAATGTCCGTAACCCCCAAACTTGAACTATAAGTCTGGAGGTAATGGAAGCATTAGGCTCCACGCGACCTTAACAAGCAATTAAGTCGGCCAAGCAAGCGTAAGAATGAGGATGATAATTACTATGGCTCATTAGATGAATTATGACACGAAAATTACCCACAAGATATTTGGTGGACGATTTTTTATCTTTTTTTTCTGTTTTTCGTTATTTCTTTTTTCCAAGTCAAGCTTTACAAAGTAAGTTGCTCGTTAATTTGTTACTGTGAAATAAAAGCAATGAGGAATTGGTTTTATAAGAAAGCATTAAATCTACTTATTTCTCCTTAAGTATTAGCAAGAATTCATATATTCCTGTCTGTTTACTAATCAGTCAGTCAGTCTATCTATTTATCCGTCTATCTTTATATATATATATATATATATATATATATATATATATATATATATATATATATATATATATATATATCAACTATTTATCGTAAGTTCGTGGCATGGCAAGGGCAAGAAAACATGCCTGAGTCGAAGCGAAGTCACTTTAGAAAGTAGAATGGAAAGTCGACTTACCAACAGTAAACAACGGGGGTTAATTTGAGCTCCTCTGGTGCCTCTAGACTCCTGAGAGCGGAGAGGTCATGAAAGGAGAAGACAACAAGCGAAGGAAACGAGTCTTCACAGTTTTGCTGCACTAGGAAGAAAAGAAGCTCTCACAATGACCAATCTTCGTGTGGCTGGTCTTCACACAGAAACTATGGGAAGCAGCAGTCATTCGCTCACCTGCCACGGGCCCCAGATCTCCAGCGGCTGGGACGTACGTGGGCACCTCACTGGAGCCATGGCTGAAATGATACCTGTCGAATCAGAAAGAGGGAAACAACGAGACACGGTGAATGGAAATGAGTACCTGAAGAGCTGATGAACAGGAGAGATGACAGGGCAGATGGCTCGTGATTGCACTATGGCTAAAAGAGGCATACATGAAGGGACACCCCGGATATCTTAGGAGAATGAGACCTCTGTAGATAATGGTACAGATGCAAGGGAGAATGATTGCTCTGGCACCAGCCCAATACCCAGAAATTTCAAGGGGATGCTAGATTTTGTCACGTTCAGTCCTTAGAGTCCTAAAAATAATTGCAGGACATAGTTATATGTTTAAAGCACTGAAATTGTTTTGCAGTTCACTGGTATGAAATGAGAGAGATTAAGAAGAAATTATAGGTCTTGATTGCATTTTCATAATGTCGATAAAGAAAAACAAACACTGGTAAATATAAAGACTGGAACGAGAAGATCACGTTCAACACTTTCTATACAGATTCCTTGGTGTAGGGATTAGCGTTCCTGACCATGACGCACTTACAGGCCGCTAAGGGTCGAGCACATAGGTCCGAATCCTGGTTGTAAGAGCCGGTCCATAGTCAACCTAACTGTTTATCCACCCCTAGGGATTGGTTGAGAAGATGGGTACCTGGGGTAAACCATGGAAAGTTTTGTGGGGCCTGGATGTGGAAAGGGAGCTCTGGTTTCGGTGCATTACACATGACAGTTTGAGAGTGAGTGTGGACGAATGTGGCCTTTGTTGTCTTTTCCTAGCGCTACTTCACGTGCGCGCGAGGGGAGGGGGTGCCATCTCATGTGTGCCGGGGTGGCGATGGAAATGGATAAAGGCAGCAATTGTGGATGTGCACACGTGCATATATGTATATGTCGGTGTATGTATATGTATGTATCCGTTGAAATGTATGGGCACGTATATGTGCGTGTGTGGGCGTTTATGTATATACATGTGTATGTGGGTGGGTTGGGCCATTCTTTAGTCTGTTTCCTTGCGCTACCTCGCTAGCACCGGAGACAGCGACTAAGTATAATATATATAAATATATGTGAATATATATAAATATATGTATAAGTATATATATATATATATATATATATATATATATATATATATATATATATATATATATATATATATATATATATATATATATACATATATATATATATATATATATATATATATATATATATATATATATATATATATATATATATATATATATATATATATATATATATATATATATATAGCGTCAATGAGATGGACGTACCGTCTCAGCTAACATAAAAAAAATCTTTACACTTCAGAAAAGATGCTTAAGGAATTCTAAGGTTAATCTTCAATAGAAGTTGATAATCACATGCATGAGAAGTCCTGTGTGTATCCGTCTCCAGCAACAGGCGGGAAAAGACAAGAATGTGACAAAATTCTCATTGAGGACACATTCTCACTTTTCCACGGAGTATCAGGACTCCTCGGCGTGTCCCGCCGTGCAGCCACTTAACCCTGGCAATCAAAACAATGACAGCATAATATATACATCTAATATCTAATTCCTCTGGGAATTAATATATTGTCCGGGCTCATTACAGGGTAACCGCGACCTTTACTGGTAGATTGCACCATCAACATTCAGGTCCAGCGCCCACGACCCATCAATCAGGCTTCCCTGGATCAGGGAGGGGAAGCAAGCACCTCTTTACCTCCCTTAACTGGGAAAGTGGCCCCGCCCAGCAGTGCATCGTTTAGCACACAGGGGGCTCCCGTAAACGAGTCGAACTCCAGTTATTGACGAGAATTATCGCCCTCTAACCATTACAAATAATGTGAGCTATTGAAGAGCGGGGTGGGAAGAAGATGGGGAGGTCCAGATTACAGTGGGCCAGTGGATCACAGGGGCCTGCCCTAGGGCCTCTGATATGAAAATAATTGAGATAACGATTTGATAGATTAGCGGCGAACATGCGAAGTGATGGTCGTCGGCGGTGGAGGCGGCCGTAGACGGGAGAATCTTGAGTCAAGTCGGGACATATTTACGAGATACGTGTCATATTCTTAATGAGATATTAGGTCGTATGATGCCCGTCTGGATTGTCGGGCCTGACCTCTCCTGGCAGGGGCGAGATTGAACGAGTTGACAAGTGGGTTCTATACACGTATGGAGGGGAGGTCAAGGTTCGCATTATCAAATGAGGGAGGTGGAAGGGTAGGAGGAAGGGGGAGGGAGGTTCACACAGGGACTAATTACACATCTTCCCCTCCCCTCCTTTCCTCCTCCACTCCTACCTCCGCCTCGCCTCCAGCTGACATTGCAGGCGTAAGGCATCGTCGCACCAGAGCCCCCGTACCCTCCCTCGCCACCACCACCATCAGATTAATACGATGCGACCGTCGTAAGATGCGAGGCTTTATGGTCATCTAGTGTGACCTCCGCGCCATAACTCCTGGGTCACGAGGGACTCTTCACAACCTGTGTGTGTGAGTTACACAACTAGTGATATGTGCTCACACTCGAGGGATGACTTCCTCATCTCACACGCTGCTGGCTGTTCCCACAACGATGGTTTATGCAACACTTCCCCACACGATGAATGTCTGAGATTTCGTACATGAATGCCATGTGATTTTTTTTCATTCTTTCTTCATTTTCTTTTCATTTTCATTTACCCCTGAATAATTCATGACCAGGTTTGATCTAAGACTGATACCAACTTGAAATTATTCTTAATCATCATAATAACATGCTTGTCCTGTTCCTCATTCATACGCTATACGCATTAGGCTGTTATAAAAGCTATTTTCTCTTTTTTACGTACGCTGCCAATATTGTGTCTATGCCTATTGTCGTATCTTTTATATTTTATCAAAAATTTGCTATCAAAGTAAGACATGTACAAATTAGGTAATGATTTTCTTTTATCAAAATAAGACATATGCAATTTATGTAATAAGTTTCTATCAATGAAATGACGTATGCAATTTAGGTAATACGTTTCTATCATCAAAATAAAACACATATGCATGTTAGATAAAACTCTCAGAGTGCGATCTGCTTGATAGACAAGAGTGAACTGCGGGGAAATCGTATTGACCATTTGTCATCTGCAATAAGCAACTATCTATGAAGATCATTAAAGTGATACTTTTCCATTCCACAAGACAAAGTAAGACTTTTCTAGTATCAGTTTGCGAGGATGAAGGAACCTAACTTAGATACAAGTGTGGTATACGACTACATGAGGTGTCATTCAAACTTGCGTCATTCAAATCCGACACCATCGAGCAACGGGAGGGAAAATGATAATGAGCTAAGGAGATGACTTCCTTGGAATGTCCTCCCCTCCGCTTTCTATCGTCTTTCAAATAAGAGCATCACTACACCTAGCCATCCAGTACGCACCGGCCCGTCTGCAGTACGAACTCGCTCTCTGGTGAACCAGAGGGAGCGGTGGTTGCTGCCACTACCACTAGACTCCCTCACCATCTCTCTCCCTCATACATCATCTCACGCTGGAGTTGAAAAGAACTGAATGTCTTCCTCGTGTGTCTTGCGCAAAGATCTTTGTTTCCCCTCAGCTAATACCACGAAATCGTGTTATTTACCCGCAGCGAACTTCGTCTCCATCGTTTGCCTCAGCTAACATCACATTCAATAATTCCCCTCAGCGAACCTTGTATCTATCCTTTGTCTCAGCTAACATCACATGACATCCAATATTTCCCTCAGTTAACATCACATAACATCCAATATTTCCCTCAGCTAACATCACATGACATCCAATATTTCTCACAGCTAACATCACATGACATCCAATATTTCCCTCAGCTAACATCACATGACATCCAATATTTCCCTCAGCTAACATCACATGACATCCAATATTTCCCTCAGCTAACATCACATAACATCCAATATTTCCCTCAGCTAACATCACATAACATCCAATATTTCCCACAGCTAACATCACATGACATCCAATATTTCCCTCAGCTAACATAACATAACATCCAGTATTTCCTTCAGCTAATATCACATAACATCCAATATTTCCCTCAGCAAACTTCACATAACATCCAGTATTTCCCTTAGCTAACATCACATAACATCCGGTATTTCCCACAGCTAACATCACGTGATATCCAATACTTTCCCTCAGCTAACATCACATAACATCCAATATTTCCCTCAGCTAACATCACATAACATCCAATATTTCCCTCAGATAACATCACATAACATCCAATATTTCCCTCAGCTAACATCACATGACATCCAATATTTCCCTCAGCTAACATCACATGACATCCAACATTTCCCTCAGCTCACATCACATAACATCCAATATTTCCCCCTCAGTTGACATCATAAAATATAGAATATTTCCCATGGCTGTTGTCATCACATAGCATCCATCACTTCGGTAGCAGACCTTGCCATCACATCACACGTTGGTTCATCATACTATCTACGTCGGCGGTAGACGTGTTCTGATAGTTTCATAGCATCTTGACACATACCAGTCAAATCTGAATCGTTTACAGGACAGGAACCACATGCAGTAATAGATGACTGTCTAGATGCACACTCCAGCCAGTAGACGTCCGTTTTCTACCTCTACCACACTAATGTATGAGCTTCCGTTCTCTTCCACTAATGTATGAGCTTCCGTTCTCTTCCACTACCGCAAGCGGTCACATTGGGCCCCGGTAGAACGTTGTTATTTGAAGTCCATTACATTCACTATCCTCTCTCAGGATAACGTCATGGCTGTACGAGGTGGCGCATCTCGGTCGTCAGTTTTCATGGGTACAGAATTCAGCTCCGACCATCTCTCATATCCTCCTTAGAGATTCCCGATACACTGAACAGTTATCGGTTCGATGGTATACTTCCACATGGGTTAATACTACAGTCCATCATTATGATAATGGACATATGACACACAGGGTATAATTTCCCTTCTCTGATAGTAGCATTTTTCAGGGAGGGAGGACCGTGAGCTCATCTGGTCTCAGATGAGTAAAGGATTTATATATATATATATATATATATATATATATATATATATATATATATTATCCCTGGGGATAGGGGAGAAAGAATACTTCCCACGTATTCCCTGCGTGTCGTAGAAGGCGACTAAAAGGGGAGGGAGCGGGGGGCTGGAAATCCTCCCCTCTCAATTTTTTTTAATTTTCCAAAAGAAGGAACAGAGAAGGGGGCCAGGTGAGGATATTCCCTCAGTGGCCCAGTTCTCTGTTCTTAACGCTATCTCGCTAACGCGGGAAATGGCGAATAGTTTGAAAAAAAAAAAAAAAAAAAATATATATATATATATATATATATATATATATATATATATATATATATATATATATATATATATACATATATATATATATATATATATATATATTTTTTTTTTTCTTTTTATACTTTGTCACTGTCTCCCGCGTTTGCGAGGTAGCGCAAGGAAACAGACGAAAGAAATGGCCCAACCCCCCCCATACACATGTACATACACACGTCCACACACGCAAATATACATACCTACACAGCTTTCCATGGTTTACCCCAGACGCTTCACATGCCTTGATTCAATCCACTGACAGCACGTCAACCCCGGTATACCACATCGCTCCAATTCACTCTATTCCTTGCCCTCCTTTCACCCTCCTGCATGTTCAGGCCCTGATCACACAAAATCTTTTTCACTCCATCTTTCCACCTCCAATTTGGTCTCCCTCTTCTCCTCGTTCCCTCCACCTCCGACACATATATCCTCTTGGTCAATCTTTCCTCACTCATTCTCTCCATGTGCCCAAACCATTTCAAAACACCCTCTTCTGCTCTCTCAACCACGCTCTTTTTATTTCCACACATCTCTCTTACCCTTACGTTACTTACTCGATCAAACCACCTCACACCACACATTGTCCTCAAACATCTCATTTCCAGCACATCCATCCTCCTGCGCACAACTCTATCCATAGCCCACGCCTCGCAACCATACAGCATTGTTGGAACCACTATTCCTTCAAACATACCCATTTTTGCTTTCCGAGATAATGTTCTCGACTTCCACACATTTTTCAAGGCTCCCAAAATTTTCGCCCCCTCCCCCACCCTATGATCCACTTCCGCTTCCATGGTTCCATCCGCTGACAGATCCACTCCCAGATATCTAAAACACTTCACTTCCTCCAGTTTTTCTCCATTCAAACTCACCTCCCAATTGACTTGACCCTCAACCCTACTGTACCTAATAACCTTGCTCTTATTCACATTTACTCTTAACTTTCTTCTTCCACACACTTTACCAAACTCAGTCACCAGCTTCTGCAGTTTCTCACATGAATCAGCCACCAGCGCTGTATCATCAGCGAACAACAACTGACTCACTTCCCAAGCTCTCTCATCCCCAACAGACTTCATACTTGCCCCTCTTTCCAGGACTCTTGCATTTACCTCCCTAACAACCCCATCCATAAACAAATTAAACAACCATGGAGACATCACACACCCCTGCCGCAAACCTACATTCACTGAGAACCAATCACTTTCCTCTCTTCCTACACGTACACATGCCTTACATCCTCGATAAAAACTTTTCACTGCTTCTAACAACTTGCCTCCCACACCATATATGTATATATATATATATATATATATATATATATATATATATATATATATATATATATATATATATATATATATATATATATATCCAGCTTCACCTGATTCCAATGTGAGGAATGAGTCAGTAGCAGGGGTGTCGTCAACACATTTGAATGTACAGATAGACTCGTCAACACACACCAGCCCAAGTCATAGAAAACATGGCTGTATATCTAACCCTGAAAAAAAAAAAAAAATATGGAGCTACAAGAACCTATAAAATCATCCCCTTTTGCCCCTGGCATAGATCTTATAGCTTGTTAGATACAACAAACATCATGTGTTGTTACAAGTGCAGTTTTGTGCTTTACTATATCATCATCATTAATTGCACGGCACGAAAGAAATGCCACATACATTCGATCATAAACGTCCTCTCCCTTGATGGTATTATTCGACATGCCACTCACACACCTGCGTATAATGCTCTGCGAAAAAAAATACACGATGCTTGATATAGCACACACGTGTGCTGCTATTTACGCCCAAAAGATATTGTCCATCATAACTCGCAGGGGTAAACATATGGGTGTTCTTGGGATATGTGCCATAAATACCTGCTAATATTGCCTAAGAATATACCGTCCGGGGGTAGACATTCACCAGCAAGAATTATGAAACATTTAAGCAAAGATATCATCTAAGAGGCCATAAACAGCTACTTACTTAGAATAAAGATGAACTAACAATGGAAAGAATGTCTGTTGTAAATTTGGAAGCCCACGCATACCTGATAGCCACCAGCTCAAATAACCTATTAATACAACCTGGCCGTCGTATATTAAGGTCCTCCTCCATACATCACGCATCTGGGAACGTATTAAAATAGCCAAGTGTATACTCTACGTTACCCCTATGTTCCATCCCCCCCTTTTACCTGATGTGAATGTTAATTAAGTTTTTAAGTTGAATGTTACCGAGAAACCATTTTCCTCGAGGAGAAATCCGTCAGGTTGCACTCTTTTTTTTCTATCTGTTTTAGACCTTCAGTCAGCTGTAGCATACTGTGGCCTTCGCCGGCACACACACACCAGACCATAAAGGCATGACTTCCATCTGAAGAATGTGGAGGGTAATTTTCTTTTCTTGTCACTGGGGATGTGATTAATGATTATTGGTCATTTTGGTGGTCTTGTTTTTGAGTAATGGAGGAATCTTTTGAGCATTGGGTATTGAGAATGTCATCAAGATTAGCATACTGACCTTACGTGGTCGAGGATCATTTTTTTCTTTTTCAATCAACGTTCGGTTGGAGATGAAGGGAAGAAGGAAGAGGAGGAATGGAAGGAGGAGGAGGAGGAGGAGGAGGAGGAGGAGGAGGAGGAGGAGGAGGAGGAGGAGTGGGAGGAAGAGTAGCAGGAACAGGAGAAAGAGCAGGAGAAATAGGAGGAGGAAGAGGAAGGCAATGGTGATGCGAGAGAGAATGGGAAAGAGGGACTTAACAGATGACCCAATGTAGCTACTATATATAGAATAACTGAATAGGGGGAGTGGACGATGAGGCATAAAAACGAAGAGTGAATCAAGAGATGAGACAGATGGAGGATGATGGGGATGATGGAGAGGGAATGAGACTGAAATATAAGACAGGACAGAGCGAGGAGAGGGTGAAGACTTTGGTACAAGGTGAGACACAAAGAGGCTGTGTGTGGGTAAACCAGCCATCATTTCACACCCATGAACGTAGCACATTACTGCTGTGAACACAATCACCACAAGTTTTCGAAAGAACCTCAAAATAATCTCTGGTATCCTAATTACTTATACTTAGGTATATGTTCGACCCAGAAGCTGTATAGAATGTTTCATATCCTTAAGTTTTCCTAAGTAACTTTGATTAGCTATAATCATTATCATAGTTTTTATAGCTGATTAACAACCAGATATTATCTAGTTATCATAATATCATCACTGAGGTTGCTATGGAAGCAGATAAACAAAAAATGATATATGTAATTACGAGAAAGATAGAGCAGCACAGACGCTAATTACTATGATTATGTTTTTGGTATATATAATCAGTCCATAAGTAGCTTTCGACAGCTTGCAGTCGTTGTCAGAAATTGCTGTTGGTGGCGATGGTTCGCAAGGTACAGGACTGGACTGGGGACCTGTCAATTTGGCAGCCAACCCCTCATGATATCAGAAAACTTCTTTACACGAACACATGGAACTGTGAGAGATCGTGAGTCGCCTAGTGTGGGTGAAAGTGGATCAACATTCTCAGAAAGGGAAATTCTCACTTATATTCACAGTGTTTCTTTCTAATGCTCATAACACTTGCCTCTACCCAGTATCCTGATAGACAGGATCCCATGTTATAACTTTAGAGTTTTCGACTCTTCAGGTATCGTGTTGCGAAGGTTTTATCGTAGAACACAACGTGTGTTTTTTGTTCTCCAGACGGATACGCGGGATTTCAAGGCCTCAAAATGCGTAAAGAATAAAGATATCTCTAAATAACATACTCTGTGTTTGATATGAAGCCGCGTGAACTATTTTCATGTTCTTATCAAACCTTCGTAATGCCGGGAATGTCAGTATTTGTTGTCATTTGTAGTCAGTTAAGTCGACTAAAAGATTACATAACCCGTGTTATCTCTCGGTCATACACGTCCTGTTATTGATCACTCGGAACATCCTTCGCTGTGGCTTCATGTTTGCCAAAAACGCTCGAGAGACAGAAGTGGACGCTGATAAGAGATTCTACCCAAGAAGATTCGAACCAGTGCTGTGTGTGTGTGTGTGACTTTATGTCTGTTTGCGTAAGGTTAGCGTTCCTGACCGTGACGCATTCACGGGCCGCACGGGATCGAGCGCACAGGTTCGAACCCTGGTTGGGGCAGTCGATCCACAGTCAACCCAGCTGTTCGTTTCATTCAGCCTTAAGGGTTGGTCAATGATACACGTACGTGGCTCAGGCTGTAGATAGCATAGATTAGAGCCTCAGTTTCCCGTGCCCTTACAGCTAACATAAAAAAAGAAGGCAGTCTTTACTCACACACAGGGGCGGCTGCCTCCTGATTATGATTATTGGAGGTGTTGTTCTTGTAGTGGTGTGTATGAGCCTGGATAGGTTCGATGAAGTTGTGGTACCCAACTGCAACTAGGGGACGAGGGATCTGATGTGGTAGGAGGTAACGATGACCAACATGAGGCAGTGCCTTCTCTCCATACCATTAGACGAGGTCCAGGTGATGGTTAGAGAGAGAGTCGAGAGTACCTACGCATCGACCTTGAATAAGTAGGGACTGAAATAATCCTCCATCTATTTTTCTGTCACTTTTCTGGTCGCCTTTGTTGCGTGATGGAATAGGAGGAAGACCAGGCGGGTGAAAGCATAAATGGGAAGAACAGAACTCATGTAGATGTTCTCGAGTTCATCAGCTTCAGGTAATTCAAATGTTCTCGAGTCTACGAACGACGAAGCGACGGTATCTGGAGGATTCCATGACGGTAAAGACATGTTCCTTCCAGCTTCGTTTGACGCGCAGTTTGGCAATGAGGGCCTTTGGTGGACTGAACACCCTGGAGTGGGCAGGGGGCCGAGCGAGACACCAGAGGGTGGGACAGGGTCGGCAGCGAGACGGTCATGCGTCACTAAGCTCTCGGTTTGGTTGATGGTGACGTCTTTGGCAGCGGTCCAGCTCTGGAGGCCGTTAAAGAGCGTCGTGGAAGGTGACTCAGTCGGGACAGCCGCTGTTGTCAACGCTTACACCAGCGACGGTGTCGTCGAAGTACGTCCGTGAGGTTGTCGTTTTATAAGGATGAAAAAAGCTCAAGGGTTCCCTTCCTTGTGCTCCATGGGTTCTGGAAGGCTGGGGACCGGACCCTCGCGAACGTACAACCTGACGACACTCGCTGGGGAAGTCGGCGAAGCCCTGGAATGTACTCTTTCGGTACCCTGAGGTTGTGTTGGTGTGTCAGTATGTATGCAAACGTGCGTCTTTTTGCCCTAGTGTGTGTTTAACTGTTTTTCTGGCCATGCAAAGTGATTACCGAGGCCGAGCTATTAAGAAGCATGGCGTTCAAGATTTCGTAGGTATTTATGTAACTAATGTCATTGTATTTATTCATTAGATAGTAGGCGGGTAAACACACAGACACATCATATATATATATATATATATATATATATATATATATATATATATATATATATATATATATATATATATATATATATATATATATCTTTCTTTCAAACTATTCGCCATTTCCCGCGTTAGCAAGGTAGCGTTAAGAGCAGAGGACTGGGCCTCTGAGGGAGTATCCTCACCTGGCCTTGTTCTCTGTTCCCTCTTTTGGAAAATCAAAAAAAAATAGAGGGGAGGATTTCCAGCTACCCGCTCCCTCTCCTTTTAGTCGCCTTCTACGACACGCAGGGAATACGTAGGAAGTATTCTTTCTCCCCTATCCCCTATGTATATACATGTGTATGTGGGCGGGTTGGGCCATTCTTTCGTCTGTTTCCTTGCGCTACCTCGCTAACGCGGGAGACAGCGACAAAGCAAAATAATAATAATAATGATATATATATATATATATATATATATATATATATATATATATATATATATATATATATATATATATATATATATATATATATATATTTTTTTTTTTTTTTAAACTATTCGCCATTCCTTCTTTTGGAAAAAAAAGAAAAAAAAATATATATATATATATATATATATATATATATATATATATATATATATATATATATATATATATGCAGAGAGAGAGAGAGAAATAGAGGGGGGGGCTATGTAATCCCCCAAATAGGGATGGTTGCAGAGGCAGCAGCTCAGCTACGCAGCAAAAACGTAAGTGTTACACACACGAAACCACAACACCACAGGACCCTCATACTAAGCATGTGCCATCATCCACCACCTCGAGGGTCCACAGACCAACACACCATCCATCTGCCCCCTGCGCCGCTTCACCTGGCCATCACCTTCCTCACCCATACATCAGCATGAGCTAACTCAGGCATCTGGCCATCACCTCGCCGACACCTCCTGAAACGTGTACTGTCCACAGGCGCCGTCTCTGTTTATCTATTGCGAAATGATGAATATTTTTTTCTATGTAAATACATATGTTCCTTGCCAATGACGAGTGGAGGTGCAGAGATCGAATATGTGATTAAACGTTTCGAATGTGAAGCTACAAACGTTTCAGGGAGAGTTATTAGACTTCGTTATAAGAAGATTAGACCTGCTTATGAAATCGAACACTCTTTTAAGGTGATCTGTTCACTTTTCATTTATTCTATTTTAAAAGATGCGAACCCGTAGGATCTATCCTTCATATAGCATAGCACATAAACATAACGAGTGACTATAAGCTTATAGATCAACACATTGACGTGCTAAGCACTGGCGCAGCCGACCCTCTCCTGTACAGATGTGTTTCTGAGAACTTTTGATTATTCTAAAGCCTTTAGGCATACACGGTATGCATGTTTACGCATCGCCGTCAGTACACGAGACAGAGTACAGTCTCGTCAGAGAGCCTCTCACTTCACAGGAGTCCTTCCTGACCCTGGTACTGCGTGAAGCGCAGCCTTGGAATTCCAGAGGTCTCTGGATACTTTATGAAAGGGTTCCTCGTGTTATATAATGAGAAATATGAATATATTCATAGGTTTGTATGTAAGTCTTGCGCTTACGCTGTGTGTGTGTGTGTGTGTGTGTGTGTGTGTGTGTGTGTGTGTGTGTGTGGACAACAGGTACCTGAAGCATACAATACTTACCAATTTACAAAAAGACTTCACCAGTCTCCAGTAGCAGTTAGATTCGTAGCTGATGAAAGTTACCCCTAATCTTAGGCCATGTGATTCAGATGGGACACGAAGGATCAAACCTAGGTTTACCATCTTGCAGTGAACAACTTACAAGAATGTTCCTTTGAGTAGGCGACACGTTACTGAGAATATGTCACCTACGGAGCATACTGGACGACACACTAAGGGAGAATATATTGTATACCGGGAAAAGTAAGGTTTTACCCTTAAGTGCAGGGACCGGTAGATGTAAATACGATATTTGCAGCGTATGGTATACTTGTGTTTGAGTATGTAGCACCAGTTAAAGAGACATAGATTCGTAGGACAGCGTCCAGCTTGGCCGAAACACATTTGTTGCTGAAGTGAGGGTTGCTGAACTACAGGGAGAGATCACCAGCTATAGGTTTACTTCCGTTGGAAGGGAGAAGTATAATGGGGGAACATGTCTACGACTCATGGTAATGTCGACATAGAACAAAAGCATTTGACATGAGAAGACATTAATCAAACACAGGTTACATCTGGGACGTAAGTAAGGAAGGAGGGGGAAAAAAAGGGATGTGATTCCATATTTCCATAAACAGTAGCGTAGTGAAAGAGAACGGCAAAACAAATGAATAACCTCTGAATGTGGAGAACCTGAGGGAAATCACGACGTTATATGACAAAAAAGACCTCAGAAAAACGGGACCCACCAGTGTATAACTTTCTCCCCTTATACACGAAAAGGTAATTACACACACACACACACACACACACACACACACACACACACACACACACACACACACACACACACACACCTTCATGCACCAGGGTTGTCAGCTCGGGGCTTCCACAGGGTTCAGAAAGTACGGTGAAGTTGAGTGTATGCCTTTGCAAGGTGAGAGCAGGACAATTGAGGAGTAAGTGTTCAGTGTCTTCATCGCAGAATCTGCTGCATCTTGGGCATGAGGGAGTCTTGTGATACATTGGTTTAGAGTGTGAAAGGCTGGAGAGATGTGGAGGGGCCATGACACAGACGAGAAAGCATAACTCGTACATTCCTAGGGAGTGTATTTTCGGATCGGTTTATGCCCGATGGAACGGTGTTTAAGACTGGGTTAAGAGGGTGGCTATTTAGCGCCTGTCCAGTCATCATGGTATGAATATATAAATGCCATGTTCGTGCTATGTCTGTTAGGAGTGGGGAGAAATTTTCCTAAAGTGTGGTTGCAAGGGTAAACTTTTCATATTTCCTTGGGTATTAGCGGGAGGTTATGAGATGGATTTGAAATGATTTGTTTCGATGGCGTTTACTGCTTCTGCCAAGACCTAAGCACTGAGTATATTGTACATTGACAATTGTGGTATTGGACTAGATGTATATTTCTTTCATGTACGTAATACATGCTCGTCGGTGCTATTTGGCCGGTGCTAGTCAGCCGGTGCTAGTCAGCCGGTGCTAGTTAGACGGTGCTAGTCAGCCGGTGCTAGTTAGATGGTGCTAGTCAGCCGGTGCTAGTCAGCCGGTGCTAGTCAGCCGGTGCTAGTCAGCCGGTGCTAGTTAGACGGTGCTAGTCAGCCGGTGCTAGTCAGCCGGTGCTAGTCAGCCGGTGCTAGTTAGACGGTGCTAGTTAGACGGTGCTAGTCAGCCGGTGCTAGTTAGACGGTGCTAGTCAGTCGGTGCTAGTTAGACGGTGCTAGTTAGCCGGTGCTAGTCAGCCGGTGCTAGTTAGACGGTGCTAGTTAGCCGGTGCTAGTCAGCCGGTGCTAGTTAGACGGTGCTAGTCAGTCGGTGCTAGTCAGCCGGTGCTAGTTAGCCGGTGGTAATCGTCTTAGCCGTTTATGCTTTAAAGGTTGGGTGACTAGTGAGGTGAGGGGTAGTTGAGGGTGAAGTAGATGAACTGTCTATTGTGGAAGATCGGAGATTCCTTTCTTCGGTCGATAACTGGTGAGGGTGATCGTTGTGTGGGCTCGTTTACGGCTCTCGTGTTGATGCTCGTGGTGTGGGAAGTGGATGTCGTGTGTGTCGTGCCATACCGAGTGTGCTTGAAGTTTTGATGTGTGGAGTGGCTGACCACTCAACGTTATGAAAGAAAGTAGTTTGAATTCATGTCAGAATGGAGTACATATATGTCTGTGCGTGTGAATGTGTGTGTGTGTGTGTGTGTGTGTGTGTGTGTGTGTGTGTGTTGTGTGTGTGTGTGTATTTGAACTTCACACATTTCAGGGATCAGATAATCTCCTACCTTCATTCCTGCATTGATGATCTGCGTCATCATTACACGTTACATTCGACATGAGACGAAGCTTCGTGACTCACAAGACTCATTCTTAACTTTGTACCTGAATCTTTGCGGACAGAAGGAGTTTCATGAATCATTTCGAACAGAAATAGCTATATTTATCTTTCATTTTCTTTTCCCTTCTTATGTAGTCATCTTGATGTCTGACCACAAGTCAGTGAACATTGATTTGACTAACACCAGCTCAGACACAGTTCAAACGATATATGCAAATTGCTCTGTGGGTCGGGAAGTCCCCGTCGGAAAACTCGTTGTGACGGAGCTGTGGCAACGTTACCATTATCTTGTGAAACTTGAAGCCAAAACAGATGTAAGAATGATCGGCGACACCTTTTCTCTCCCTGAGGACAAACACAGAGGTTCGTGTTCATCGCCAGTGTGGAGGAAGATGGGAGATGTGTTTCATTTGTTCCACTCGAGTATGTTCGAAGTTTCATTTGTTCCACTCAAGTATATTCAAAACATAATATCGGAATTGAAGGCAATTTCCTGTGCAATAGTCTACTTCTGCATTATATGAGCAAAAATACGAAGAAAAATCTTACCACAACACTTCTGTTGATCCCTATGTCGTTATAATAGCGACTTGAGCATATGAAAAAAGAATTCTATAAACACACCAACAGAAGCCCTTCGAGAGAGCTATAAGGCGAAGCACAGTGATTGAACCAGTTTCGCTCTGCTTCCGCGCAGAAGCGACCTCTCTCTCTTGTGTGTGTGTGTGTGTGTGTGTGTGTGTCCCTCACCCTGGGCTCGTCTGAGTAAGACGAGTTAAGTCTATCTCTTAAAGCACGGAGAGTACGCTGCCCAAGTACCCCTCATCTCCCGCTTGTCTTTCTTAAGAGCTGCTGTTAACGCTCTTGCGGTCTGGTAGTCGTGAACTCCGGCTGGCTACTGGCGTTTTGCTTGGCTTTCTTCTGGAATGAGGTGAGGTTCTTTCCACAACTCGTAGACAGTTTACGATCGGTTATAATTCACAACTCGTGAGACGATCCTTTACTAGGATACAACATGAGGGAGTTTTCAGTCGCTTGTCCCCCCACAGCCCCCTTTTTTTTGGCTTTTGAGAGTCGTTTATGAAGGGAATTCTGGTTCATTTTTCCCCAGAAGGTTAGAGAGCGTGGTACGTCCGCCCCTCTGGCGAGACACAGACGAACTATCAAGTCTCGTGTCATGAACCAGTCGGGCCTGGAGGTCTCTGCTTGGAGTGGGGAGGTCACGCGGGCGACATGATTTCGAGATGACTTTACGTGCTGCACCCACAGCAACGACGGTAGCCATAGCAACCACAGTAAGCGTATTAAACACAGTATTCACGGTAACCACAGGAACCTTAGTAACCACAGCAACCACAGTAACCCACAGTAACTACATCAACCGCAGCAACCACGTTAACCACGCCAACCATTGTGGCCACAGAAACCACTGCCTCTGTGCTCACACGACACAACCTTGCCTCAAGGCTGATTCAGTCAGTACATGACACAGCATGACAGGTGGCGACTATGCATAGCACGGCATGACAGGTGGAATGATGATGACAGTTGGTGTCAAGCGCCTCCTTCTGGGAGGAAAGACAGACCCGTAAAGAGGACCAAACAGACCTCCCCTTACCCAGAGAGACCACCTCTCCTCTCCGCCACACTCTCAGTGGCCGGCTTGTGGCTAGTAATGACAACCAATTATATTGGCTGACGGCCTGAACAGCATCCAGTAACAAGGCCATTATAACTAAGTGCTACCTCCCCTCACGGCGTAGTGTGGGGGGGGGGGTATCGGGGGAAGAGGAGAGGGTAGGGTTCCAGGGTTCGGGGAGGAAAGGGAGGGTGGGGGAGGGGGGGGGTGCAAATGGAGGGATTGGGCGCTGGTAATGGACAGTTGTTGAGGTGTTAGTATGTCTGAATGTGTCCGATACGTTCATTCACTCTACTTTCAATCTATTATATATATATATATATATATATATATATATATATATATATATATATATATATATATATATATATATATATATATACATATACATATATATATATATATATATATATATATATATATATATATATATATATATATATATATATATATATATATATATATATATATATATATATATGTATATATATACATATATTGAAGGTTTGTTGAATGTGTTTGATGATAGAGCGGCAGATATAGGGTGTTTTGGTCGAGGTGGTGTGCAAAGTGAGAGGATTAGGGAAAACAGAGAAGAGGTAGTAAAAGCTTGGCGGAAGATGAAAGCCGGCAAAGCAGCAGGTTTGGATGGTATTGCAGTGGAATTTATTAAAAACGGGGTGACTGTATTGTTGACTGGTTGGTAAGGTTATTTAATGTATGTATGGTTCATGGTGAGGTGCCTGAGGATTGGCGGAATGCTTGCATAGAGCCATTGTACAAAGGCAAAAGAGATAAGAGTGAGTGCTCAAATTACAGAGGTATAAGTTTGTTGAGTATTCCTGGTAAATTATATGGGAGGGTATTGATTGAGAGGGTGAAGGCATGTACAGAGCATCAGATTGAGGAAGAGCAGTGTGGTTTCAGAAGTGGTAGAGGATGTGTGGATTAGGTGTTTGCTTTGAAGAATGTATGTGACAAATACTTAGAAAAGCAAATGGATTTGTATGTAGCATTTATGGATCTGGAGAAGGCATATGACAGAAATGATAGAGATGCTCTGTGGAAGGTACTAAGAATATATGGTGTGGGAGGCAAGTTGTTAGAAGCAGTGAAAAGTTTTTATCGAGGATGTATGGCATGTGTACGTGTAGGAAAAGAGGAAAGTGATTGGTTCTCAGGGAATGTAGGTTTGCGGCAGGGGTGTGTGATGTCTCCATGGTTGTTTAATATGTTATCGATGGGGTTGTTAGGGAGGTAAATGCAAGAGTTTTGGAAAGAGGGGTAAGTATGCGGTCTGTTGTGGATGAGAGAGCTTGGGAAGTGAGTCAGTTGTTGTTCGCTGATGATACAGCGCTGGTGGCTGATTCATGTGAGAAACTGCAGAAGCTGGTGACTGAGTATGGTAAAGTGTGTGAAAGAAGAAAGTTAAGAGTAAATGTGAATAAGAACAAGGTTATTAGGTACAGTAGGGTTGAGGGTCAAGTCAATTGGGAGGTGAGTTTGAATGGAGAAAAGCTGGAGGAAGTAAAGTGTTTTAGATATCTGGGAGTGGATCTGGCAGCGAATGGAACCATGGAAGCGGAAGTAAATCATAGGGTGGAGGAGGGGGCGAAAATCCTGGGAGCCTTGAAGAATGTGTGGAAGTCGAGAACATTATGATGTTTGTGGAATGTGTGTGGAAATAAAAAGAGCGTGGTTGAGAGAGCAGAAGAGGGTGTTTTGAAATGGTTTGGGCACATGGAGAGAATGAGTGAGGAAAGATTGACCAAGAGGATATATGTGTCGGAGGTGAAGGGAACGAGGAGAAGTGGGAGACCAAATTGGAGGTGGAGAGATGGAGTGAAAAAGATTTTGAGTGATCGGGGCCTGAGCATGTAGGAGAGTGAAAGGCGGGCAAGGAATAGAGTGAATCGGATCGATGTGGTATACCGGGGTCGACGTGCTGTCATTGGATTGAATCAGGGCATGTGAAGCGTCTGGGGCAAACCATGGGAAGTTCTGTGGGGCCTGGATGTGGAAAGGGAGCTGTGGTTTCGGGCATTATTGCATGACAGCTGGAGACTGAGTGTGAGCGAATGGGGCCTTTGTTGTCTTTTCCTTGCGCTACCTCGCACACATGAGGGGGGAGGGGGATGTTATTCCGTGTGTGGCGGGGTGGCGATGTGGGTGAGTAGGGGCAGACAGTGTGAATTGTGTGCATGTGTGTATATGTGAGTGTCTGTGTGTGTATATATGTGTGTACGTAGGGATGTGTGGGTGTGTATGTTTGCGTGTGTGGACGTGTGTGCATGTGCATGTGTGTGGGGATGGGTTGGGCCATTTCTTTCGTCTGTTTCCTTGCGCTACCTCGCAGGCGTGGGAGACAGCGACAAAGCCAAATAAATAAATAAAATAAAATAGATATATATATGTTCTTCTTTCTTTTAAACTATTTGCCATTTCTCGCGTTAGCGAGGTAGCGTTAAGAACAGAGGACTGGGCCTTTTTTGGAATATCCTCACCTGGCCCCCTCTGTTCCTTCTTTTGGAAAATTAAAAAAAAAAAAAGAACGAGAGGGGAGGATTTCCAGCCCCCCGCTCCCTCCCCTTTTAGTCGCCTTCTACGACACGCAGGGAATACGTGGGAAGTATTCTTAATCCCCTATCCCCAGGGATATATATATATATATATATATATATATATATATACATAAATACATACATATATATACACACACATTGTTGAGGGACAGTTTTAGGTTGTGCTCCCCACTGAAGCAGAGAAAAATGGGTTCCTTTGGAGTAAGAAGTTTGAGGACAAGGTTTTCAACAATTTGTTTCCTGTGTGACTAATCTGTTTGACTCTTTTTTTGATGATACATCAACCTATTTTTGCAAGTGAAGCGATTGCAGCAAGAGATAAGCTACAGCGGTGATTAGAAAACTGGTTGACTAGTTGTAAACAAAGACTGATGGTTAACGGTCTTGTGTCATAATGGTTAGACGTAAGAAGCGGCGTGCCTCAGGGATCACTCCTAAGACCAGTTTTCTTTCCCTTAGATATTAACGACATAAATGATGGGTTATGTTGCAAGGTATGAAAACTCGCAGATGATATTTAGCTGAGAAATAAAGTTGCAGCTGAAACTGAGTGTCTACAGCTGCAAGACTAGAGAGACAGACTGACAGACTGGGATCACAGGTGGAAGATGAAAACCACAAGGTTTATGGCAAAACTGAAAACACAGTCTGCAGTATGAATATTGATGAGCCGCAGAACGTAAATGAAGAAAGAGACTGAAGCATAATTATGTTCGATAACATTATGTCAAGGAAGCAGTAGCAGTAAGTCAGGGGAATAAAAGTATAGGCTTTGTAGATAGGGAGTTCGAATCTAAGAAACTGAACCTCACTTTTTTCAGTTTACTGTTGTGTCTCCATCTTCAACATAGTGCTCAGTTCTAGCCGCACTGCTTAAGAAAGAAAAAAAAAAGATTGAAACGGAATATAGAGAATAGAAGGGCGAGCTGCCAAGATGAGTTCCAAGAAACAAATCCCCTGAGAATAGACAAGACCATGTAGATTCATCTATCTTAGAGGAGAGTAGACTTAGAGATGATTTCATGCAGTTAATCAGAACCATCACAGTCTTTGATGGTCTTAATTCTAGCAGCCACTCATTGCTAGATCAGCTGGAGTTCAATTGTAGTAATGGATACAAACTCGGGGGAATAGCCAGTGTATCTAATTAGGCATTGGCCTTTTCTTTCGTCGGATTGTTAACTTATTGAATGACCTACAGTTAAAGTAGCTGAAGACAATGCCGAAGATACATTTAAGCATAGATTTAAGACACACTTCAAGTCCAGGATTGACACTAGTTGTTCGTCGTCAGACATAGGAATTACATGTACTTCTCTTTCAGGTCCATTTTTGCTCTTTATTCTGACACGAAGCTCATGTGCTTCCGATCTCTTCTCTGCTGTCACAAACAGCCAGCCTCTTAAAGAACCCATTGCTCAGTTGCTGTTTGCAGTCATTCGTATTCCTCTGTGTTCCTACGTATATTGGTAAATGATGACGACATTTAAAGCTAGTGAAACCTAAAGTTTAAACACTTAACCCAAAAAGAGAAGAGTGCTAACAATACAGATGCTGTTTACGATTGTCAGCAGAGCTTGAAACAAGTGTTGGGCCCGTGACTAAGTGGGAGGTGGCACTGACGCCCTAGGGAACTATTAGGTTAACACAGCCCCTTCTGCCACTCCTTCAGGCAAGATCTCCTTCCGATGGCGACCCAACACGAAATGAGAGGCAGGGAAAGTAATGGTTAGCAAGAATGGGTTGGGTTTCACCCCTAGGGTAAGAATGTGACAGGGTTATGTAGGAGTGTTAGAAATAAGAAGGAAGAAAGAGTAGGAATATTGGAGGTGGAAAATCGAAGTTAAGATAACGTAGATGAAAGATGGTGAGATATCAATTGTATTAAAGACCAGAGGCGTAAATTTGTCATTCAGGATAGAAATAAAAATGACATGAAAATAGGAGGAAAGGAAGAACAATGATATAGAAAGTAAAGGCAATATATAAAAAAGTGGAAAACAAAGGGGGAATCTAGCGCACATTGAAGCGTCCAATTTAAGATGAGGAGCGAATTCAGAGAGAAGAAACGAGACGTAAGGAAACAGAACGAGATTTGAGAACTATAAAACAATACTAAAGGTAAGGAGAACATTTCTTAGTGGGATAAAGAAGAGGAGAATGAGAAGGGGAAAGAAGGTAAGACGAGTATGAAAGAGAAGACACCTGACTGATAGGAGAGCAGTAAGAACACTGCCATAGACGAGAGAAAGAAGAGGAAACGAGAAATAAGTGAGGGTCCATCAAGACGGGGGTTGACAGTCGAGGAGGTGTGTCCCCGCTCCTCACCCAGACGCTGGAGGGATACCTAGAGGGCGGGGGATGAGGAGGGACTGACACTATGTAAGGAACGGAGTAGAGTTAGGGAGGTAGGAAGACAGAGGGAAGAGAGAGCGTGGGGTAACCCACACGTCTGAATGAATAATAGTAAGTCACTGATGAATGGTGGGGGTAAGAGGGCTCGAGAGGCAACCCTCACATACATGAATGAATAACCGGGTGTGATGAATGGTGCACCAGTTACCAGGCTTATGAATGAAAGGGTTTAAAAGATGGAGGGGAGTGGGAGTGGCGTAATATTTTGCCTTGGATGATGACGAACAAACTCATTTGCATAGCTCAAGTACAGAGTCAATAAGATGGCTGCCGCTGGGCGTCTTCCCTCTATGTTCAGAGACGTGTTGGATCTGATCGCTTATCTTTGAAGACGCTTAGCAGGTTTCGATTCACTGCACCGGATGGATGACACCATGTCACTAAGAATTGGGCTTAACAAAGTGAAAACAGATAACTGTATAAAGAATTAACCTTTCTTAGTCCTCTGGAGCCGCCATTAACGAAACACACGTTAGATTAATTAAAAGAAAATTAAATAATTCGGAGGTTTCTCTTAACTGCGTGATCATCAAGAGAGGCTTACATACTTTGCCTGGAATTACAAGAATAGTTACTTAGCCGTAAGAGAAGCTTATTATCCACAGCATTCCTGGAAACATCTTGGCGGAGCGTGTGGAACACTAAGGCCAATAGATATGAGCAGTGAAGAAGATCCAGACATAGGAGAATGTGTGTGATTTTAGAAAGTCAATTATGCAGGCGGAAAATGTGAGCAGAGGAGGTGTCGTCTGGGAACAAAGGATCAAAAGAAGTTTTCATGAGCCACAACACGTTCACATAACAACAGACGAAGACATTCTCCCACAAGGGGAATTACCATGGCCAGGCTTTATGTACAGGAGAAACAATGAGAAGCAGACAGGAAGAGACACAGACGCAGAGAGAGAGAGAGCGAGAAACAGATAATCCCTAACCTTAGAGCTCAGAGGAGAGCAGCAACAAAGGCCACAGTCGCAGCCTCTCCAGCCGTCATCATCATCATCACATTCTGACACAAGACAAGATGATTGTTATTTACATCGTCACACAGGAAACGGAGACCTGACTCGCCCGAGACCAGCCCAGGTAAAATATTGCCAGCCGACCCCAGACGCTCCCATTCTTATGTGTTTGTCCGGGAGTAATTATACTACAGGAGATGCCCTCCCGCCACCACCTCCTTCCTTCGCTTAACATTACGCTCCGCTCTGGGGGCAGAGGTTTAATCTGAAGCTATCGATACAAGCTCGATCGAACCATTGACGTGAATTGACGGTAAGCCCTTGAGGAATGTATTACTCCATCCCTGCAGCCCATATCGGTGAAGGGTTGAACACTATGGACCTAAACTGAACACACACAAAAAAGAGTTGAGTCTCATTACTAATACTCGACCGCATCTTCGCCAAAAAGAAGAAACGATCCACCACGAAATCTTTTTCTACACGATAACACACGATGCATTGGACACTGATAACCCTCGGACACGCATCGCCGGACACTTGTCCATTCACGTATCTCTATTGCTGTATCCAGATGACACATACTAGCCCCGCGATAGCCAGGGAGAGGAGGAGGAGGAGGAGGAGCAGGAGCCCTGAAGGCCGTTGGCAGCAGTTGGTCACATTATCCTGGTCTCGATCATTATCTGGGCCTGTGGTGGTCGTCTGGGTGGTCTTCCTTCGTTAGGTCTCCACAGGCCAACGAGATGTTTACTGGTAGTTAGAGCCGCAGACACGTGGTTTACAGATGGTTCTGGCCTCATCCCTGACGTCTCGTAAACCAAGCCTGCGACGCGGGAAGGCAAAGGTCACACAGGGGGAGCTGAAGTAGACTTCAATATGCATGTTGATGATAGAGTCGAACGTCACAATTGTTGTTCGTCAGCGAACGGCCACCTCAGACTTAATACCCCTCTATCTCTACACACACTAGAGATCCTACCTACCCCACCCATCATTCCCTACCACAGCCCACCACAGGTGTGCAATTAATTCTTATTCATCTAATTTATTCATCACATCTTTATGGGCCTTGTGCGAGAGGCAATAGCTTTTGTCGAAGAGAATACGATGGTTGATGATGCGCGCTGATGGGATAGGGAGGTGAGTGAGTCCATTCCTATATATATATATATATATATATATATATATATATATATATATATATATATATATATATATATATATATATATATATATATATATATATATATATATATCTTTATATATTCTATATCTTCATTTATTATACTTTGTCGCTGTCTTCCGCGTTAGCGAGGTAGCGCAAGGAAACAGACGAAAGAATGGCCCAACCCACCCACATACACATTTATATACATATACGCCCACACACGCACATATACATACCCATACATCTCAACGTATACATATATACACCAACAGACTTATACATATGTACACATGTACATAATCTATACTGTCTGCCCTTATTCAGTCCCGTCGCCACCCCGTCACACATGAAATGACAACCTCCTTCCACCGCATGTGCGCGAGGTAGCACTAGGAAAAGACAACAAAGGCCACATTCGTTCACATTCAGTCTATAGCTGTCATGTATTATGCACCGAAACCAGAGCTCCCTTTCCACATCCAGGCCCCACAAACTTTTCCATGGTTTACCTCAGACGCTTCACATGCCCTGGTTCAATCCATTGACAGCACGTCGACCCACGTATACCACATCGTTCCAATTCTCTATTCCTTGCACGCCTTTCACTCTCCTGCATGTTCATGTCCTGATCACTCAAAATCTTTTTCACTCCATCTTTCCACCTCCAATTTGGTCTCCCACTTCTCGTTCCCTCCACCTCTGACACATATGTCATCTTTGTCAATCTTTCCTTATTCATTCTCTCCATGTGACCAAACCATTTCAAAACACCATGGGGACAGGGTAGAAAGAATACTTCCCACGTATTTCCTGCATGTCGAAGAAGGCGACTGAAAGTGGAGGGAGCGGGGCCTGGAAATCATTCCCTCTCATTTTCAATTTTCCAAAAGAAGGAACAGAAAAGGGGGATAAGTGAGGATATTCCCTCAAAGGCTCAGTCATCTGTTCTCAACGCTACCTCGCTAACGCGGTAAATGGCGAATATGTCTAAGAAAAAAAAAAAAAAAAAAATATATATATATATATATATATATATATATATATATATATATATATATATATATATATATATATATATATATATACATATATATATATACAGTGGAAATAGATTTAGTCTGTAAAGATAGTATTGAAGAAAGACGATCATAATCTTTATCTTCAATGTGTTCTAAGTAAACAGAGATTCATCATGGACATCTGGTCTTAACTGGTTTTAATCAGACTTTGATATCGCTGGGTATCTGTATTTTAAAATATTAGTTACATGCAAGAATTTTATCTCATAAATATTTATCAATAAAGCAGTTGCGTATACATTCTAAGCTCGTGTCATATTCATTCGTTTTCGTTCCATCATCTTCCGTACGTCGAAAATTCTTTAGTTTGATATTACAAAGCCTAACTGTAATCATTATGTCGTTATCATTAATTTAGACTTTTAAACTAGCTTCGAAAGTTCAGAAGATGGTATAATTGTCGTCCAAACTGGTATATAGAAGTTAAACTGACCACAAGTAACCTTCTTCAGTGATTGGATTATTATTAGTTCCTATAGTTACGAATAGAATATAATTGAAGAAAATGAATCTTTTTTTATACTAAAGAAAATGGAAGCCTCGCTTGGAAATATCAAGATAGTCCACTATGGGAAATAACTCACTCTTCTTTAAGGTAAAAGAAAAACCCTCCACTAAAATGCACAATAAACACATATACAAACATATTTACAAAACACATTAACACAGACTCACTCACAGTACCCATGCATATTTATAACACACACACACACACACACACACACACACACACACACACACACACACACACAGGGGTAAAACAAAGCCAGCGTCGTAAAAAAGGAAGTGTGTGTGTGTGTGTGTGTGTGTGTGTGTGTGTGTGCTGGAGGCGATGGTGGGCGGTCGGTAGCGAGTGCGCGACGCGCGGCCGCTGGGGACGTCAAACAACACCCCGAGTACCACCACCACCCGTCCAGGGCCTCAGGCTATATACACTCCTGTACTTCTCCACTGTTACCATTTTCTCTTAAGCGATTCCCTGTGACGTGCTCTGTAATGCCCTGCATCGCTGTATTAGGGTAAACTCTTTCTCTACTTTTTGGTTGATTCTGAACAGTTTGTTTGAGGAAATGGCTCAGATGATTCGCTCTCTGAATGGCATCGTTGGGAGATGGTGGTCTGAGCGAGGTCTGGGGTCAGCGCTGCTGTGAGGACCGTCGCCCGGGGCACAGCTCGTGGGCGCGTGGGTGAAGGGGGCACCGCCAGGGCATGGGAAACCCCCCTAGGGCACCTACGCCCTCTGGTCACACTTCCTAATTACCGCGCTAACACTCCAGCATCATGTGAAAGTCTTTTACGCCTTTGAGGTCGAAGGACATAAAGGCTATAGTCTCGTAACGAGGGAGGGAGTGCTTTGCGACGTTGTCGAGGGAGGTGGGCTGGCTGAGCATCTTTCATTCATAAATGGCATCGGGTCGGGCGGGAGGAGGTGGTATTAGGAAATTTCAGAATTCACGTAGTTCATGGCGACGGTGAGGCGTCTCCTCCCTTCCTCCTTCCTCCCGTGCTGCTCAAGTCACGCCTCCTCCTCCTCCCCCGTCCATCCTCAAACCCAATAAACACACGAGGATCATCGTGGAGACGAGTTGATTGTAGATGTGTGCAGGAACCGCTTGCTTATGGGTGATATATTATCGACATAACAGGTCTTACAACCAGTTCGTTCTAGATGTGTGTGTGTGTGTGTGTGTGTGTGTGTGTGTGTGTGTGCCCTGGTGATAAGGTATGCAGTATAACTCCGCATAGCCGTGATTCAGGGAGCGTATGCTACCTAACTTGGTCGAGTATACAGGAGCCCATGGGTCTTGCAGACTCATTCTCTCGTGTGCCTTCAGTCTGGCCTCACACTAGCCCGTGGGGTGTCGTGTCCATATTGTCCTTATCTTGCCTCTGTTTACTGGGCGTCATTGATGCCCTCTGTTGGCTTCACACTTGACGCATTCATATGCTGGTGAAGAAGAGAGGAACGGAAATGCTGAGATAAGAAAAACTGAAAATGGAAGAAGAATAAAAGATAATGGGAATGAAAAGAATGAAATGTGTGGTACGTATTTAGCTCATATGGGAGTTGAGAAACTAGAAAGGTGGTAATGGAGAGAATGTAAAAAAGATGGGGGAGATGGGAGACACTTTTGATATAAAAAGCCATAGATAGGCAAAAAGGAAAGACGTGTAGGTAGACAAGGCAGAGGAGAGGACAGAGAATGGACATGGTGTACATATGGACTACCATTCTATTGATGCCTCGTAATATAACATCTATATGGTGTGGGGTAAGGCGGAGGTGAAGTAGCATGACAGGTATTGGGAATGACTTTAGATGGTAATCAGATGATAATATAACAGAACGATAACGTACGTACTTTTCTATGGTTATAAGGTCTTCCATCTCCATCCCTTCCACAGCAGATATCCCCTCAATCCTTACCCTACCCATTCTTCACCTCCCTTTTAAACACCCTCGTCCACCCACCCCAAAACTCTGAATTACCGGCCCCTTGCCTTCATAACTACCCTCCAGCCTCTAATTACCTCGTGTTGGGTAATCATCAGGTAACCATTAGAATACCCAGAGATCACCCTCGTCTCGTACGTCAGTCCACAATACGACGCCTGTCATGGCTCCGGGGAACCGGAGGGTGAGAGACGAACCGTTGGGAGCAGGGACTCGGGGACGACCCCTGCTGGTGGGGCAAGCGACGGGTCGGGGAGACACGTGACGGGTGAGGGTCGGGACCATCTTCTGAGGGAGACGATAGTGGAAGGTGTTCTCTTAATGATTATCGGAGATGCTGTGATGATGATGATGATGATGATGATGATAATGATCTTAGGAGATGCTGTGAGGATCATGATGATGATGATGATGATGATGATGATCTTAAGACATGCTGTAAGGATGATGATGATGATGATGATGATAATGATGGACTTAGGAGATGCTGTGAGGATCATGATGATGATGATGATGATAATGATGATCTTAAGAGATGCTTTAAGGATGATGATGATGATGATGATAATGATGGTCTTAGGAGATGCTGTGAGGGTCATGATGATGATGATGATGATCTTTAGGAAATGTTGCGATGGTGATGGTTTCTGGAAATGCTGGTAGACCGATGGTGTGTGATGAATGTGGTTGAGATGCTTTGATGACAGTGATTTCTGAGTGATGCTGTGATGAATGTGGATGATTACACACGGGAGATCCTGCGACGTAGATGATCCTGGAATATTCTGTGATGGTGATTTTAAGAGATGCTGTGGCGGTAAAGGGGAAATAATACGTGACAGGACTGTGCAAAAGGGGTAAATGTACATCAATATTTGAGGAAGAAAGTAGCACGTCATGATGATGATGATGATGATTTCGGTAGATGTGATGATAATGATAGGGATTGATGATGACCCCGGGTAGGTTGGTGTCCACTGGAGGTTCAAAGATAACATAAGACTCGCTCCCCAAAGAGGGTCTCTCCCCAAAGAAGCCCTACGTTTGATCTGAGGAAGGTGCATGCACTGCGACGCTGAATATCTGCTGTGATGATGAGATGAAGATGAAGATACAGGGGTGATGACCTGTACAAGATGCCTTGGTGATGAGAGGTGAGGATGCTGTGTTGAGGAGGTCGAGAAGGCGCTGCTCATCATCACGGTGATGATGGCTGGAAAATACGATGGTGATGAGACTGAAGATACAGTGTCCTGATGAGTCTAAATAAGATCCTCTGGTAATGAGGTAACCAGCTGTTGAGCTCATGAGATTTAGGATAACGAAGTTTATAGGATAATGGGCTGGTGATATACGATATGTGGCTGTGATATTGATCATTTGGCTAATAAAGAATTCTTTACGTAATTTTATGAGCGGCCTTCTGAAAAGTTTGACAGTGTCCAAGAAAGCATCGTCTGTGATGTACATAAGGGTAACCCCTGATGTTTGCGAGGCAGGCCTGGGCCATCGTAACATCTAATAACCTACAACAGCCAATTGTTCAAGAATGATGAACAATTACTGCCGTGAAATAAACATCAGAGTAAAACTGTTGCTCGAAGAAAGCAGTCATTTCCCTCGATGTTTCGAGGCGTTCATAATGGCGCTGGAACAGGTAAAAAAGAAATTGATAGGGTCATCTGAAAGTTAATTTGTTTCTTGGTGTCCCACTTCAGCTTCGTCTGTAGCCTTGCACATGCGCTTTGCTCCCCCACCACTGAACCATTCCGGACGGGACGAAACACCTAATCTAGACGTAACGTAACCATATGGCTTTCAACTGAGCTGTATAATACAGTTTTTACACCCCGTGGTTCAGCTGATAAGAGGATGGAAAAAAAAAGAGAGAGAGAGGGTGTGTTTGATGCTTACGGAGGAGAGGCGTCATAAAGCTCTGAGGAAATGTCATTACCCATCGTCTGCTTTTCATCTTGTGATGGAGTCCCATCAGGCTCTGGTCCCCTCGTTAGCTACCCCAGAGAGCCATAATGTCTGTAATCATCTGACAGCGTCCTGGCCGCCTCACAAGGCATTGTCTTTAGCGGCCACACGACACACCCGAGGGATATAGGTTTTTATAATAGGGTATATGGGCCATTGTACCCACGAAAGTACAGAAGATTTCGCAGGTCGTAAAAGACCGTCGTCCACGAATCTTCGTTTCAAAGAGGTGTTGCTGCTCGACTGTGCACAGCTTAGGTTAGCTGAGGAGATTATAATTCCGGGAGATGAATCACTGATCGGTTTCTCCATCATGTGTTAGGCGGTGAAAAGTTTGACGAAGACGAGATGGTTACTTTTTCCTGGTGTAATCACCTATTTGTAAAGTAACGGAGGAGAATTTGCACACTCGCTGGGCTCCATCTATGTGAGTGAATGTATGTGTGTGTGTGTGTGTGTGTGTGTGTGTGTGTGTGTGTGTTATTAGTACTTATAATCACTATTTGTGTATGACGGGAAGAGAGTTTTACACTCGTGTTGCCTCGTCTCTTAACGTTGTGCATATGGCTCATGTCGTTACTCTCTGTGTGTGTGTGTGTGTGTGTGTGTGTGTGTGTGTGTGTGTGTGTGTGTGTGTGTGTGTGTGTTTGCCTTATTCCTTATCAGTGTCGTAATGTTCTTATCTATGCGTCTGTACTGGAACGTTCAACCATCGCCGTATTCCAATGGTCTTACTCTAGGGTCACTCAGCACACAGTCCCAACGACTGAACCCCATATCAAACTTTAACATCTTCCCTGACAACCAAATTCTACTTAGAACCCACAGCCGAACACCAAGTCAAATCTCAAATAAAATCAACCCCACCCGCTGAAGGACGACACCCTTATTTCCCCCCATCATCTGTGACTGCATTATCTTCCTTATTTTCTGTGTTTTGTCACACGTTGCACCCTTCTCTCATCGCAGCCAAGAGCTCAGCAGAGGACAGTCAATCTTGAGTTTTTTCTAAGACAGTCGAAACAGCTACGAAGCTGCCTGCCTGAAGTCTCTCGCTGGTGGATGTGGTCCCTTGATTTCACGGGATTATCCAATTATCTTTCTAATACGTCCTGTGAAATTTGTGGTAAGAGATGGTTCTCTCTCTCTCTCTCTCTCTCTCTCTCTCTCTCTCTCTCTCTCTCTCTCTCTCTCTCTCTCTCTCTCTCTCTCTCTCTCTCTCTCTCTCTCTCTCTCTCTCTCTCTCTCTCTCTCTCTCTCTCTCCTCTTTAGCATCTGTCACAATCCCATGTCTCCTCCTGACTGCATTCCTTTGAAGACATATAAATTACGTTGCAATGTTTATGATAACCTTTTTTTTCTATCATTCCATGAGAATACCATGTACTAGATGGCTTCTCTGTTGGAAAACCACGCAATATGTAAGACATCACGTATGTGCGTGTGGCAAAACGTGGCGTTATAGTTTCATATATTCTGAGAAGACTCTTTTCTCTCTAACAGCAGTTTCTTTTTAGTTTCTGTGTTGATCTGTCACAATGTACGGACAGATGATTCCACATAGATATGTAAAGAACTATACATAAATCTATATGTCTATCTACATGTCTATCTGTCTGTATATATATAGGTTGTAACAAAAGTACGTTTCCATAGGGTTATATGACACATGACAATATGGCAGTCCTGTCTAGGACAAATGTTATGCAGGAACTCAGGCAGCAACAGACCACTGTACTTCGTGCCTCTCATACAGGCCCATTGCTCGTTGTTCAAAGGGAAATAAGACATAACAGACCTAAACGGTGGTGTACATTGTATTACACACTATAACATACATTACTTTGGCCTTCCTGCGCCTACTTGGGACTGACAATTGCCGCGAGAAAAGCGAACTTACCCTGCAATGTGGCCTTTGTTGTCTTTCCTAGCGCTATCTCGCGCCATGCGAGGGGAGGGGGTTGTCATTTCATATGTGGTAGGGTGGCGACGTGAATGAATAAAGGCAGAAAGTACGAATTATGTACATGTGTATATATGTATATGTCTGTGTATGTATATATATGTGCGTGTGTGGACGCGCATGTATATACATATGTATGTGGGTGGGTTGGGCCATTCTTTCGCCTGTTTCCTTGCGCTACTTCGCTAACGCGGGAGACAGCGACAAAGTATAAGTAATAATGATAATATATATATATATATATATATATATATATATATATATATATATATATATATATATATATATATATATATGTATATATATGTGTGTGTACATATATATGTATATATATATATATATATATATATATATATATATATATATATATATATATATATATATATATATATATATATATATATATATATATATTATCCCTGGGGATAGGGGATTAAGAATACTTCCCACGTATTCCCTGCGTGTCGTAGAAGGCGACTAAAAGGGGAGGGAGCGGGGGGCTGGAAATCCTCCCCTCTCGTTTTTTTTTTTTTTTTTTTTTTTTTTTTTTTCAATTTTCCAAAAGAAGGAACAGAGAATTGGGCCAGGTGAGGGTATTCCCTCAAAGGCCCAGTCCTCTGTTCTTAACGCTACCTCGCTAATGCGGGAAATGGCGAATAGTTTGAAAGAAAAAAAGATATATATATATGTGTGTGTGTGTACATATATATATATATATACATATATATATATATATATATATATATATATATATATATATATATATATATATATATATATATATATATATATATATATATATATATATATATACATATATATATATATGTGTGTGTGGGTACATATACATATATATATATATATATACATATATATATATATATATATATATATATATATATATATATATATATATATATATATATATATATATATATATATATATATATATATATATATGTACACACACACACATATATATATA
>NC_092280.1:9388800-9413800 GCF_036320965.1 Panulirus ornatus
CTATCTATTCATCTATCTATCTGTCTCATTTGTCGTGGCTGAAACAGCATCTTAGAATTCTATTTTCTTTTTATCCATCCTGGAAACTTATGATAGGTGAGAAGATTAGGCTAGGGATAGAGAGAGAGAGAGAGAGAGAGAGAGAGAGAGAGAGAGAGAGAGAGAGAGAGAGAGAGAGAGAGAGAGAGAGAGAGAGAGAGAGGTGAAGAAAAGACGAGCCAGTGGGCAAAGGAATCGAAGGAGATTGCACATTCCCGTTGAGGGAAGTAGTCAGAGAAAAGGAGAAATGTTAAAATGAAATAACTATATGAAGAAAGAGATGGAGAATGAGAAAGAAGATTGGAGATGACTGAGGAAATGAATGAAAATGAGTAGAAATGGAAAATGGCCTGTGAAAGAAGGGGATGAGGAGGAGAGAGCCAATGAACAACTGCTTAAGAATGGACACTGAAATCAGTTACCTACCCAATACTCGTAATATTGCTCTCTAATTACTTAATTATATGATTACTTGATTATATGCTTTTAGACTATTTTTGTGCCTTGAGGCGCTGGATTATTATCAAGTGATGATAATTCACTTACTGATGACTATTAAGTGATGGTAATTCACTTGCTGATGACTATTAAGTGATGGTAATTCACTTACTGATGACTATTAAGTGATGGTATTTCACTTACTGATGACTATTAAGTGATGGTAATTCACTTACTGATGACTATTAAGTGATGGTATTTCACTTACTGATTACTATTAAGTGATGGTATTTCACTTACTGATGACTATTAAGTGATGGTAATTCACTTACTGATGACTATTAAGTGATGGTATTTCACTTACTACTTTCACATCGGAGGCGCATTACACTTTATTTTGTACCTTCAAGGCTCAAGGCCTTCAAAGTAATATTTCAGGCTCACTTTGGCTGCCTTTTTTCTCCTACTCTATTCATTCTTCGGGAGCTCAGTTGTTCTCTATCACTCTTTCGTTGTCAAAAATGATGTATGTGATTACTATATCATAATCACTCCTCCTGCACACCTTATGAGCTTTGATTCTCCAAAATCAAGACGTTTAAGGGCGTCTATATTTTGCCAACGTCTCCTATTTTCCTTTAGCTTTACACACTGGTGTTCTAAATCTACAAATTTGCCATGGCATTTCTCTGAGCCTGTATACTGTCGCATAATGCCGTTGCTGAAGCCTTGCAGATAACACCTGCCTTCTATCTCTCCCTGTATAGTGTCTCATCCTTTCAACAACTTCTTCTCTTTGTTAGAACCCATAAAGAACCCTTATCGGTAAGGTAGACTTAGGTTAGTGGAATTAGTTGATCCGCTCTATCTCAAAGCCTCCTCTCCTGCATTTATTCTTCCCTCTCATTATTCCTCTCTACCCTGTTATCCCTGCTCTCATTTTCTGTTCTCACCAGTGATATTATCTCTAGTCTCATCTTCGCATTGGTAGAATTTGCTTCCAGAGAACATTGCTATGTTTCTGAAAAGGTCATCCACTCAGGGTGTACGAACTACTGCTTTCGTATGTCAGTGGAGAACCAACTCACATATTCTTTTTTATTGGCCTCGTCAACTCTCTCTCTCTCTCTCTCTCTCTCTCTCTCTCTCTCTCTCTCTCTCTCTCTCTCTCTCTCTCTCTCTCTCTCTCTCTCTCTCTCTCTCTCTCTCTCTCTCTCTCTCTTATAGACAGTACTTCGGCTTCTGCTTTTCAGGAATTGGACGCCTTTCATACCACCTCCTCTGGCAAGGCCAGGCAGCCTCCCCCCAACAGACCATTGGTGCCCTACGTACTATGTCGAGTTCCGGCTGGTGCCTCGAGAACTGGCAGAGCCACCGTCTGCTTCCCTCCTCCTCCCATACCGAGCGTATGCAACGCTTTACCCTCTCATCTTTCTTCGGCCTCCTTCGAATCGCCTCCTTTCGAGAGACGAGACTTGCGATACTCGCTGCTTTTGTCTTTGCCACCATCAGGACCCACTGTGATAACGTCAGCATGACATGTTGTCGGTGCTAACAAGGGGGAAAAAAAACAAAGATCTTCTCTATGAATCAAATCAGAGGTGATGCGAATACAATCCCTCGATGCCAATATTACATTTGGCTTAAGAGGACTTGATTATTCAGACGCAATGATGTATAATTTTGTAACAAAGGCTTCCTCTGATGTCCAGTCATCAGACGAGTTACGATAACGATGCAATTGATCGTGAGACAAAAGATAAGCGTACAAACAAGTTTGTTTATTGAATATACCGATACGAGAACAAAAAAGAAATTGCTAAAACTTTAAAAAAAAAAAAAGAGAGAATAATAGCAGCAAGTGTCTGAATTTATTGAAATTAATTATTCAAAAATTATTCGTATCACACGATCATCATTCATTTATCTTCCCCACCAGTCATTTCTTTTCTCACTCATCGTTTATCTTAAACTATCATCTCATTTATTTATTATCAAATCATCTTGCTATTTTGGCCATAGCATCATCTGCATCAGATATTCGAATTTGAAATTCAAATCGCCTATCACGTATAATCATTCATTAATCATAATGATAAGCAATCCCAGTCAACAGCTGTAGCTAATTATCACCATCCTAAAAATATATATATCTACCAATCAGTGATTAGCTGCTAACGAGGGCCATTCACGAATCAAAAGCAATCACCAGTTCCTGTTCCCTAATTACCAATAAACACATCACAAATCAACAACACCAACAATGACAAGACTCACCGAACAACCAATCACTGAAAATCACCACCGTGAAAAGGAATCACCAGTCAACCAATCGCCAATCCACACGACTACCAACTGATAACAATCACCGGCCAACAAGCGCAACAACCAAGCTAATCACCAACCAAACAACCACTCATAAAGCCTCAACACCTCGTCAACATACGTCACTCAGTGGCAATCGGTCGACCATCTGGGCTGTTGGCGGCCTCTCTCTCTCTCTCTCTCTCTCTCTCTCTCTCTCTCTCTCTCTCTCTCTCTCTCTCTCTCTCTCTCTCTGTCTGTCTGTCTCTCTCTCTCTCTCTCTCTCTCTCTCTCTCTCTCTCTCTCTCTCTCTCTCTCTCTCTCTCTCTCTCTCAGATGGCACTGGGAAGGCAAGGTTACCTTCAACACACGAGAGGCCTCAACACCGCGGTGTAGGAGCGCTCAAAACGCTGGCATCACATTAACAAGAACGGGCGAGGGTTACCCCTGTACTGGAAGGAAATTGATAACACCTCTTATTTCCTGGCATGTTTGTGGATGATTGTATTGAAAATAACGAATAAGAAAATGGCCCATGGTTGGATGACCGTAGAGTTTGTAGAGGAGGAAGTATGTGAAACAGAGGAAGAAGAAGGAGAAGAGATGATGTTGACAATGATGATGATGATGAGATAAAGAGCCAATGAGCAAGAGAAAGAAGAGAAAATGTCATGTGATGAAAGAAGACAGAGAAGGAAATTAATTAGAGGAGGGTAAGACAGACAGAAGGAGGAAGAGAGGAAGATGACGAAGGAAGAAGAGAAAGAAGAATAAGAAAGAAAACAAATTGCAAATAAGAGGGATTGAAACAGCGAGATAACATGATGATAGCGAAAAGAAAAAAGATGAAAAATAAGAAAAATGAAAGAACATAGAAAACACTTAAGGAAATTCAATATAATTCGAGATGTTAGAGGAACTCTTAGAAAACGGGATGAGGTGTGGTCCCTGTGTCGTTCCTAATGTTAAGGTACCAAACTTCACGGAAATATCACATAGATGTCAGAGTTTGGTAAAGTGTGTGAAAGAAGAAAGTTAAGAGTAAATGTGAATAAGAGCAAGGTTATTAGGTACAGTAGGGTTGAGGGTCAAGTCAATTGGGAGGTGAGTTTGAATGGAGAAAAACTGGAGGAAGTAAAGTGTTTTAGATATCTGGGAGTGGATCTGGCAGTGGATGGAACCATGGAAGCGGAAGTGGATCATAGGGTGGGGGAGGGGGCGAAAATTCTGGGAGCCTTGAAGAATGTGTGGAAGTCGAGAACATTATCTCGGAAAGCAAAAATGGGTATGTTTGAAGGAATAGTGGTTCCAACAATGTTGTATGGTTGCGAGGCGTGGGCTATGGATAGAGTTGTGCGCAGGAGGGTGGATGTGCTGGAAATGAGATGTTTGAGGACAATGTGTGGTGTGAAGTGGTTTGATCGAGTAAGTAATGTAAGGGTAAGAGAGATGTGTGGAAATAAAAAGAGCGTGGTTGAGAGAGCAGAAGAGGGTGTTTTGAAATGGTTTGGGCACATGGAGAGAATGAGTGAGGAAAGATTGACCAAGAGGATATATGTGTCGGAGGTGGAGGGAACGAGAAGTGGGAGACCAAATTGGAGGTGGAAAGATGGAGTGAAAAGATTTTGTTTGATCGGGGCCTGAACATGCAGGAGGGTGAATGGCGGGCAAGGAATAGAGTGAATTGGATCGATGTGGTATACCGGGGTTGACGTGCTGTCAGTGGATTGAATCAGGGCATGTAAAGCGTCTGGGGTAAACCATGGAAAGCTGTGTAGGTATGTATATTTGCGTGTGTCGACGTATGTATACACATGTGTATGGGGGTGGGTTGGGCCATTTCTTTCGTCTGTTTTTTTTTTTTTTTTTTTTTCCAAAAGAAGGAACAGAGAATTGGGCCAGGTGAGGGTATTCCCTCAAGGCCCAGTCCTCTGTTCTTAACGCTACCTCGCTAATGCGGGAAATGGCGAATAGTTTGAAAGAAAGAAAAGAATATATATATATATATATATATATATATATATATATATATATATATATATATATATATATATATATATATATATATATATATATATATATATATATTATTTTTTTTTTTTTATTATACTTTGTCGCTGTCTCCCGCGTTTGCGAGGTAGCGCAAGGAAACAGACGAAAGAAATGGCCCAACCCCCCCATACACATGTATATACATACGTCCACACACGCAAATATACATACCTACACAGCTTTCCATGGTTTACCCCAGACGCTTCACATGCCCTGCTTCAATCCACTGACAGCACGTCAGCCCCGGTATACCACATCGCTCCAATTCACTCTATTCCTTGCCCTCCTTTCACCCTCCTGCAATATATATATATATATATATATATATATATATATATATATATATATATATATATATATATATATATATATATATATATATATATATATTGGAAAGCATCACAATTTTGCGCGTGACCAACTATATTCCCAAGAGTCCACGGGGAAAATTTTCCCCGTGGACTCTTAGGAGTATATATATATATATATATATATATATATATATATATATATATATATATATATATATATATATATATATATATATATATATATATATACGAATAAAGTGTATATGAACGCGTACCTTCATAGAATATACAAAGCTCCAACAGCCAGGATCGAACCTGGGACCCCTTGTGCAAGGGGTCCCAGGTTCGATCCTGGCTGTTGGAGCTTTGTATGATATATATATATATATATATATATATTATCCCTGGGGATAGGGATTAAGAATACTTCCCACGTATTCCCTGCGTGTCGTAGAAGGCGACTAAAAGGGGAGGGAGCGGGAGGCTGGAAATCCTCCCCTCTCGGTTTTTTTTTTAATTTTCCAAAAGAAGGAACAGAGGGGGCCAGGTGAGGATATTCCACAAGGGCCCAGTCCTCTGTTCTTAACGCTACCTCGCTAACGCGGGAAATGGCGAATAGTTTAAGAAAAAAAAAAGAAAAAAAAAAAAAAAATATATATATATATATATATATATATATATATATATATATATATATATATATATATATATATCAAAATGAGTGACTGACAAGTCAATATGTGAGCTGAACTGAAGCTCTGAGTCGACTCAAGGTTGAAGCGTCAAGATTTTTGTGCTTCATGGAGTAATTCATGGGTGATTCATAGCACACAGACCTAACTTCTTGCTACCACGGACCACTATAGCCCTACTGAAAGCCCTAATGAAATTAGCAATTTGCTGTCTAACTGCTAAATCACATGAATTCACTGCTGTGATTACATTTAAAAGATATGAAAGTATTCATTCCATTCTTCTCATTGCTACCAAACTGGGCTCTTTGTAGGCCATGGGTCATGGGTCACAATTTACACATAGAAAACGAGGAAGAAGTTACCTTTACGAGAGTGTTCGTCATTCCCGTCCAAGACTTGGAAACAATGAATCCAGTGAAAAACGAGAAACCTAATGAAAAACGAGAGGGTTACCTCGCAGTCTTGTTGAAGGAGGAGGTACAGATGATACCAACCTCTCGTATCTATAATCAAGTAATTATCAGATATCAAACGTTTCTTAGAATGCTGACCTACTCTTGGGGATCATGTTGATTGATCCCGATATATACAAATGCCTTATCTACGTAGACGGTACCTAACCCAGTTGGTACCTGTATATAAATGAGAAATAAAGAATTCCTACTAAGAACGCATGTCTTTCAAGTTCCTTATTTTGGTATATCTATCCATATCCAGTGAACTGCCTTTTACGACTAGCCACTAAGGTGACTTCATGTAGATGTCCTCCAGCCATTCTATTCTGGCATACCTCCATTCTTGCTCCCTTGTTTCAGCCTCTTGGGAGAAAGCTTTGGGTGAAGGGTTGACTGCCCGTCACCCCCGTAACTCTCACTAGTACCAAAAATTACCCCTCCCTTCAGCTCTCCATGACCTCCCCCTTTCTACTTCACATGCGGGAAGTATGATGTGATAAGGTCTTCTGCAAGGGGTTCTGGCCGGGGTTCTCGACCTTACGTCAGGATGACCAAACTTGATCGCTGTTGTGGGAGGAAAAGTGGTGTCAGAGGTCACTTTAGGTGACGTTGCTTGCTTGCTTGCAAGCTTATTTCCTCGTCAATTAAGGGAGGCCTTGGGAGTAAAAGGGTAAATGCGGGAGGTAATAAGGTAATAGCCATTTCTCAACGGAGGCAAAGCGTTCTAATAAACCTTGCATGACAAGATAATGCTGCGCCAAAGAGCGGGAATAACATCAACGTCGAAGTCTCCCAGTGTATGTCATGATCCTGCCGCTATTACCGACAATGATCGTAATGTACGTTGTAGGCAGTGGAGACGCGAGCAAGGCCACTGCGACCAAGTGTGGGAACATCTGGGGTTATGATATGATGAATAGTGTTATGATCCTCGGGAGCCACATGCTTGTGAAACTACACTTAGCGTCAGTGTGAAGGCGAGGTGTTGTTAGTGGAGTAGTCGAGGGTTTTGTTTTCATTCTAATTGGATTAATCGTAAGCGCTTTCGTGGTGTGTGTGTGTGTGTGTGTGTGTGTGTGTGTGTGTGTGTGTGTGTGTTATAAATGAATAGATAAACAACGTTTTATTGGATCGAGACTTCCATTCGGCTGAAGATATGCTGTTGAGGCATTCACAGAACTGGGAGGCCATAACAGTAATTTCTTACTTAATCCTACAAGAGCTTAAGTGTCAAGGTGGGGCTGTATGATTCCATTCTTTGCATAAGCACGTGAGTGAGGCACATCTACATAGTCAGGGTGGCAGATATATACGAATGTTTACTGAGGTAAATCCTATGGTCGACGCACTATCCGCTCAGCTAAACATTATGTGGTAAATAGTAACATTGATAAGTTGGTTGACATTCCTCATGCCTTCACTTTGATAATTCTGGGCTGTTTATCTGCTTAGCTTTGCACTTGTTCATGGATAGTTCACGATGCTCACAATCGTAGGTATAGGACCGTTCTTATATATAGCTATACAGGCTCTAATTGGTACCAGTCAGTTGTAATGACGAGCGGGGGTCCTTCAGGGTGAGGCGTCCGGGGAGAGGAAGCTTCTGTGACGGGGGTGTGCCAGTGTTTTATTGCCACACTGCCGTGTGAGCTGCCGGCGGTGGCTGGAGAGAGGGTGGGCAGGTTCAGCAAGATGAGGGCCTCTTGAGAGGTGGTTTAAGTTGGATCCAGGATGACTCTGCAGGTTTTCTCTGAACTTTTTCTTGCTAGTACGTGTGTGTGGCTGCTAGTGAAGAGGACCAGGCCAAGGAGGCGTAGGTGATCTTAAATTGAATGAAGACGGTACAAAATTATCTGAGCTCAAATGGCGGTACGCCTAGTGATCTCAGTCGGGGGAGAAGGTACAGATGGTATGAGAAAGATTTGATGATAATGATGACATGACTCTTCCAGGAGGATGTGAGGGCCTTGTGTGATGTAATGGGGCGGGTTGATGTCTTCACCCAGGTTGATTGATGGTGAAGTAGTTGGCCGGTAGTTCATTCCTGAAAGTTGTTGATGATGTGCTGAAGACCGCTGAAGTCAGGAGAGTTGTTTTTGATAGTGATGCCAAAGGTGGAGTCGTCTACATACTCTCAGCTGTGGTTTGTGTCCCTCATGACGTCATTGATTAGGATGAGGAAGTCGAGCGGCCCTATCATAGCGCCCTGTGGCACACTGCATGTTAGGGGTAGTGATGTGGAAGTGGCTGCCGTAAAGTGGACGGTTTGGTGTCGCCCGGTCAGGAAGTCCTCCACCCACGAGACGAGTCACTCACGTAGTCCCAGGTCGACGGCTTTCTTCATGATGATGTTGTGGTTTCCCAAGTGGAAAGCCTTAGTGAAATCTACGAAAGTGAGCGCCACCGAGGTCTTGCGCCTCTCCAAGTGCTGTAAATGAAGTCTAGGAGGCTGATAAGGAGGTGAGTGGCGGGGAAAGACTGCATGTTTCAGAACTGCTGAGGGTCAGCTGAATTAGTATCTAGCTTAGTCAAACGCAAGACACAAAGTAGACTGGGGATTTAGGTGATGGCAACACGGTGGAAGCTACCCAGAGACTCTGGGTTAGTGGATTTGGGTCGTGGCGTGACACATGCTGTCATCCAGGCTGTGGGGATTTAGACTGAGTGACGCAGTGATTATGGTGGTGAGCAGTGTAGCTAATTCATGGGAGAGATTCCTTGTATAGTTACACTGTAAGATCTGTCGGGTGTGGTTGAGCGTTTGGTTTTATGGCCTAGAAGGCGCTTAGCTGCTTGATATTCCCGTACTGTGTTTTGTGGGAGACGGCTTTTGTTAGGTATGCTGGGAGGGAGGTGATGTTGAGCTGTGGTGTAACTGTTAGCAAATAGTGGCAAAGTGGTTTGATAATTTGGTACATATGTGAGTGTGTGTGTGTGTGTGTGTGTGTGTGTGTGTGTGTGTGTGTGTGTGTGTGTGTGTGTGTGTGTGTGTTAGTTCGAATCTCCCTCACTATCAACGTAAGGGGCAACGTTTCTCCAAAGAAACCTGAGATGCAACTCTGATTTACCACAGAAAAAAAATCCTTTAAATGTGGACACGTTACCTTACAAGGATTGAGAAAAAAGATGCAGATACAAATTTTAAAAGGAAACTTTTCAATGATGTTAACCTGGAGCAATTCACAAACGCGTGGGTTAACTCTGGCACAAAAGCTTTGACCAATTAGAACACAAAGTAATCTCTCATGTGCGAAATATTTTCAGTCCATTACAGGTTTGTCAGTTACTCGAAGAGCCCCAGTTATCTTCAGCGTAGCAGTAGATAAGTCAACTAGGAAGAAGCTGATGTCATGTTGATATAACAGCAAGTTAACAGCAACATTGATAGCGATATAATGTGCAGTTGCTTACGTTTGTATAGAGAGCATGTTAATGTTCTAAAGTCATGCACTCATCATATCTCTCGCTTCGTCAGAGGAGAAATTGTACACAGGTCACCGTTGGAAAGGGAAAGGTCTCTTATCTCGTTGGACAGATATCAGGTCTCGTTAGATAAATATAAGGTCTTTTGTTACATAAATATGAGGTCTTTTGTTAGATAAATATGAGGTCTCTCGTTGGATAGATATCAAGTCTCTCGTTGGATAAATATCAGGTCTCTCGTTGGACAAATATCAGGTCTCGTTAGATAAATATCAGGTATCTCGAAAGATGAATATGAGGTCTCTCGTTGAATAGATATCTGGTCTCTTACAATGTTCGATCAAGATTCTCCTCTTCGACGCGGCGTACATCCTGGGAAAGGTGGTGGGGAGGTGTGGGATAGAGCAGATCTGACGACCCAGGGCACGATATTTTATACGTATACGGAACGAGGTAATTGTGGAAAGAGTTATTGATAAGATGGAGTTTCATGAGTGCAAAGCCCTCCACCCCCAGTACAGATAGGGAATTACACACACACACACACACACACACACACGTACCCATTCATTGACCAGCCCCAGAGGGAAGGATGACCAGTTGGGTTAGCAGGGGGGGTTCGAACCCGTGATCCTAGGTTCATGTTCCACCACACATACATGTAAAAACATCACAATTCTACTGTATCATTATGCCATTCTTTACAGGTCTCTCAGTAAAGTAATTATTTCTCATAGATACTAAAGTGGTTTAGATGTCCGGATACATGGCAGCATTTCTAAATAATGACTCCAGATTACTGTAATTATCTAGGTAACTGAAAATACAATTAATAATGTATCTGGGCATTTGAAAAGTCGTGTAGGTTAAGGATGCTATATTGCTTCCCAGAGGATAATACTTACACGTGATGAGAGATAATGATCATGCAGACTATAGTCTGTTATGTACAAGAAAAGTGGAAGACAATGAAGAAACCAGTCTAGATATCTGATACAGCTAGGACGATGGAGACAAAAATTACAAGAAAATAAAGAAGAAATATATATATATATATATATATATATATATATATATATATATATATATATATATATATATATATATATATATATATATATATATATATATATATATATATATATATATTTTTTTTTTTTTCTTTTTTTTTTTTCTTTGTCGCTGTCTCCCGCGTTTGCGAGGTAGCGCAAGGAAACAGACGAAAGAAATGGCCCAACCCCCCCCCCCATACACATGTATATACATACGTCCACACACGCAAATATACATACCTACACAGCTTTCCATGGTTTACCCCAGACGCTTCACATGCCTTGATTCAATCCACTGACAGCACGTCAACCCCGGTATACCACATCGCTCCAATTCACTCTATTCCTTGCCCTCCTTTCACCCTCCTGCATGTTCAGGCCCCGATCACACAAAATCTTTTTCACTCCATCTTTCCACCTCCAATTTGGTCTCCCTCTTCTCCTCGTTCCCTCCACCTCCGACACATATATCCTCTTGGTCAATCTTTCCTCACTCATTCTCTCCATGTGCCCAAACCATTTCAAAACACCCTCTTCTGCTCTCTCAACCACGCTCTTTTTATTTCCACACATCTCTCTTACCCTTACGTTACTTACTCGATCAAACCACCTCACACCACACATTGTCCTCAAACATCTCATTTCCAGCACATCCATCCTCCTGCGCACAACTCTATCCATAGCCCACGCCTCGCAACCATACAACATTGTTGGAACCACTATTCCTTCAAACATACCCATTTTTGCTTTCCGAGATAATGTTCTCGACTTCCACACATTCTTCAAGGCTCCCAGAATTTTCGCCCCCTCCCCCACCCTATGATCCACTTCCGCTTCCATGGTTCCATCCGCTGCCAGATCCACTCCCAGATATCTAAAACACTTCACTTCCTCCAGTTTTTCTCCATTCAAACTTACCTCCCAATTGACTTGACCCTCAACCCTACTGTACCTAATAACCTTGCTCTTATTCACATTTACTCTTAACTTTCTTCTTTCACACACTTTACCAAACTCAGTCACCAGCTTCTGCAGTTTCTCACATGAATCAGCCACCAGCGCTGTATCATCAGCGAACAACAACTGACTCACTTCCCAAGCTCTCTCATCCCCAACAGACTTCATACTTGCCCCTCTTTCCAAAACTCTTGCATTTACCTCCCTAACAACCCCATCCATAAACAAATTAAACAACCATGGAGACATCACACACCCCTGCCGCAAACCTACATTCACTGAGAACCAATCACTTTCCTCTCTTCCTACACGTACACATGCCTTACATCCTCGATAAAAACTTTTCACTGCTTCTAACAACTTGCCTCCCACACCATATATTCTTAATACCTTCCACAGAGCATCTCTATCAACTCTATCATATGCCTTCTCCAGATCCATAAATGCTACATACAAATCCATTTGCTTTTCTAAGTATTTCTCACATACATTCTTCAAAGCAAACACCTGATCCACACATCCTCTACCACTTCTGAAACCACACTGCTCTTCCCCAATCTGATGCTCTGTACATGCCTTCACCCTCTCAATCAATACCCTCCCATATAATTTACCAGGAATACTCAACAAACTTATACCTCTGTAATTTGAGCACTCACTCTTATCCCCTTTGCCTTTGTACAATGGCACTATGCACGCATTCCGCCAATCCCTGGGGATAGGGGAGAAAGAATACTTCCCACGTATTCCCTGCGTGTCGTAGAAGGCGACTAAAAGGGAAGGGAGCGGGAGGCTGGAAATCCTCCCCTCTCTTTTTTTTTTTTCCAAAAGAAGAAACAGAGAAGGGGGCCAGGTGAGGATATTCCCTCAAAGGCCCAGTCCTCATCCTCTGTTCTTAACGCTACCTCGCTAATGCGGGAAATGGCAATTAGTATAAATATATATATATATATATATATATATATATATATATATATATATATATATATATATATATATATATATATATATATATATATATATATATATATATATACTGCCTTCAAACAGTAAGGATTTGAACCTCGTACCATATGCCTGCTTGTTGAGTGCACTGACATCTCGGCTATGCTGCCCATGATAAGGAAATGACTATTCGTTTACTAGTAATCGAATGCCCTTCGTCTCACGTCCATGAGCAAAGGGGTCTAGACCAGTTGTATCCCGTGAGGCTCACATTTCCCAGTCGTCAGCAATTTTACGGAATAACTGTTAAACGTGGGGTTATAGGAACACAGATATAGTGCATATGAACGCACACTCTCTTAGATAACATAATGCCCTCCAACGGCAAGGATTTGAATCTCCTACCATTTGCGTGGTACCGAGGCAGCATAGTCGTGTGGTCAGCGTAGCACGAAAATGGTTCGAGTCCTTGCTTTTAGATGGAGTTATGAATTCTATGAAATTGTGTGTTCATATGCTCTCTCTCTCTCTCTCTCTCTCTCTCTCTCTCTCTCTCTCTCTCTCTCTCTCTCTCTCTCTCTCTCTTTATATATATATATATATATATATATATATATATATATATATATATATATATATATATATATATATGTGTGTGTGTGTGTGTGTGTGTGTGTGTGTGTGTGTGTGTGTGTGTGTGTATGTATTAAAAAGGATCACAATTTTGCGCGTGATCAAGTATATTCCTATGAGTCCATGGGGAAGATGAAACACGGTAAGTTCCCAAGTGCACTTTCGTGTGATAATCACATCATCAAGGGAGATACAAGAGACAAATATAACAGTCAGTTAATATACAACGAAGAGACGTAACTAGGACGCCATTTGGTCAACACGCGATTGTCCAAGACAGACAACGAGCGTATCATAAACTTATTATGTGGACAAGAAGGGGAATTGTTTACAAATTTTATCAACAATAAAGTTATCCAATTAGTATAGACCATCACTATAATAAGATTATAATTCTTTGTGTATTTAATAATAGAATATTCAATGATATTTCTCGTGGTACTGGAGTTAGAGTTGATAACTGAGATAACAGTACTCCAGTCAATACAATGATCATAGTTTTTAACGTGATTAAACAAGGCATTTGATTCTTGTCCTGTTCTTATATCATATCTATGTTGCTTAAGTCTAACACAAAGATCCTTACTGGTCTGCCCAACATAAAACTTATCGCAATTTCTACATGGCAATCCAGTACCACGAGAAATATAATTGAATCTTCTATTAGTAAATACAAAAAGAATAATAACCTTAATATTAGTGATGTTCTATACAAATTGGATAACTTTATTGTTGATAAAATTTGTAAACAATTCCCCTTCTTGTCCACTCAATAAGTTTATGGTACGCTCGTTGGCTGTCTTGGACAATCCCATGTTAACCAAATGGCGCCCTAGCTACGTCTCTTCGTTGTATATCACCTGAATGTTATATTTCTCTCTTGTGTCTCCCCTGATGATGTGATTATTTCACGAAAGTGCACTTGGGAACTTATTGTGTTTCATTTTCCCCGTGGGTTCATAGGAATATACTTTATCACGTGCAAAATTGTGATCCTTTTCAATATATATATGCATATATATATATATATATATATATATATATATATATATATATATATATATATATATATATATATATATATATATATATATATATATATATATATAATCAACCCCAAACCAATTTCCATGGAAGCGTCTTACCCAGGACTTTTCTAAAGGCCTCCTGTAGTCTAGAGCTGCGCTGCATCCTCTAGCGGGAAAATGAAGACTCCTTTAAAATGAACAGTTCTTTAAAGAGACTGTACTGACAGTGATATAGCTTCCCTAAACGTAACTTTTCACAGGCGGGGTAACCTCGGGTAGGCGGGAATCGGGAAAACACACACACACACACACACACACACACACACACACACACACACACACACACACACACACATGTCTTGCAGATGCAGGTTGAGCAGTTATTTCATTAGCCACAGAACGTCTGCCCAGACGAGGTAAGTATGTTTGTACTTGGCTCCTGGTCGGGAGCATCAGCTGTTATCACCAGCCTCGACGTATAATTAATCTCCCTCGGTAAGATGGCTGAGCAGTGTTTTCCTTATCTTGTTCAGTATCTTATCGGGAGTCGTATATTACCAATTTTGCCCGGTATCTTGCAATCTGGAGCGGCATCCCGCCCGGTAAAGTGGTTATCTTGCATGGTATCTCGCTGTATCATGCGCGGCATCTGACTGAAGTTATCTCGCAGGCGTCGGCATCTGGGTGTTAGCGCCTGGGCGAGACGTGAGGGATCGCTCTCTTATCTCCGGGTCATTAGGTGCTCTTGCCTTCCTCCCTCACCCAGGTGCTGACTGTTTTGACAGGCAGGAGGACATTCTTCCGCTGCCTCGTACACAGAGGACGATTTGGTGGAATATTTTCGGTGATCATTAGTCCGTCTGTGTGGGGGTGAGGCTGGCAAGTCTCCCTCGGTGGGGATTTTGTGGATAAGAAGGCTTGCAGTAGCTGGTTTGTTGGTTGACGGGTCTTCTGCCATCCATTATTATCACTGATAGAAGGTTGATTTTGGAGGAGGCGTCGGTAAAGTAGGCCCGTAGTGGCTAGATATATTGGTAATGCGGGTGATGGAGGATGAGCCTTTGGTAGCCAGGTTCGCACTAAGTGGGTGGTTAGTGGGTCAGGTGGTGGTATTTAGAGCCTTAGTGGGAAGGATTTTGACAGATAAGACGCTGGTGACGAGGCCTTTGATAAGTATGGAGCTCTTATGGATCTTTTGTTCTCTAATCAGTCGTTAGGAGGACATCGATAGTTAGGCTGTGGGTAATTGGTGTACTAAATATCGATGATTTGATGGAGAGGTCGGTAGTGGATAGGCATTTTGTGTATAGGACTTTGGTAGTATAATTACTAAAGGCGAGGTAGGTATTCCAGATGTATTGTCCACTCCTCCCGTATTTGCCGTAGTATTTCCTTACCTAAGACTATAGTTAGTCTATTTTCTTCGCAGTTTTAACATTCTATACATTCTCTTTTTAGGAGCAAGTTGAGCTAGGAGAGCGAAATTAGGTCTTTGGGAACCCAAACTTCGATGTCGCTGACGTTCGGTTTCAGAGACGTGGTAAGCTAGGTTCCAAAGTTTGATTAGGTCTTTCGTTAAAAATCTATTGTCTGCCGTGCTTTAGGGAATCTGATCAAAAGACCTTCAATTGTTATATCCTTTTTATGCACACCAGATCCTTCGCATCCAGGTCCTCTACAAGAAAGTCTTTTTTTCTTCTTTTTTTACTTTGGAGGCTCCAGTTACGGATAAAAGTCCACATCAAGCCGTGCCTTGAATAAAATATGGAGAGGTTAATGAAAGGAAAAAGAAGAATCGAGGAAAAGTAACAATTTTGGAGAAAGTAGAAAATCTATCCTTAGAAATGTGCTAGATCATAGTTATTGGGAAGGACACGAAAGGGTTTAGAGTTCCAAGGCTTCGAGGTGTAGGGGAAGAAACAGTCATCATAAAGACTCACCCTTGAGTTGCCATCGACGACACAATAATCATGGGACGCAGCAGCTTAACGAGTATTGTGTGGTCTAGCTAGTGGTGTGGGGTGGGAGGGGTTGCACAAGCAGCCAGCTCTCGGGAGCAAAAACCTGCGTAATACCTATAGAAGAGGGAAAGTAAACCAACATTACTGCGTAAGGCGAGTGGGTCAAGTTTGGTAGTTAGCATTGGAGAGTTGATAAGACGGACCGTTTCCGTCTCAACTCTGTCAAGTAAGGATGCAGAGCTGAAACCACCCCGATGTGAGAGCAGGACTCCATACAGGGGCGAATCAATCCCTTGTATAAATGGAGCAACCTGTTCAGAAGGAAAGAAATTTCGGCATTTAAACAGGACGCCCACATTCTTAAAGGAAGACTTAGCTATTTTTGTGATGCTGGGTTTCCAGATAGAGGTTATGTTACAGTAATATCAGAGATGTACATTGAGTCAAGAGGTGGAATTACATGGCCGTCAAAGGAAAAAAGGAAAGTTGTGAAGAATTGTTGATAGAGAGATGGTCAGAAACTGAGTCTTAACCAGATGTTGTCTGACCCACTGAGATATCCTTTCCACGTCTGAGTTTATTGAGGAAGTTGTGTCGAGACAAGTTGCAGATTGAGTGAGAGAAGAAAGAGCAGAACTGAAGGATGTGCATGAATGCGGTGTAGAGTCATCAGCATATGGGTGCATATTGGTTAACTGTTGAATAAAAATAATCGTTGATAAAAGGGAGAAAAAGTGTAGGAGACAGGACAGAACCTTGAGGAACACCGCTGTTGATGGAGAAAGAGGGAGAAGTTGATCCATCAACAACCACAAGAAAAAGACCGTCCTGAAAGGTAGGTAGATATGAGGGAACAAAGTGAGGGTGGGAAGCCGAAAAAGGGAGCTTACAGATGAGACCCCAATGCAACACCTTGTGAAAAGCTTCAGATATGTCAAAAACAACAACGTAAACTTCCCCCACATCCTTCTGGGATAACGACCAGACATTAATAAGATAGGAAAGAATATCACCAGTGGATCTCGCCATACGGGAGCCACACCGGTCATCGGAGAGAAGACCGTGAAATTCAACATGCCTAAGGATACGGTAGGTTGAGAGGGATTCGGAGACTTTAGAAATGGTAGATATCAAAGCAACAGGACGATAGTCAGAGGGGTTAGAACGGTCTCCCGTTTTAAGGATGGAACGTACCAACATATGCTTCCAAGAAGTTCAGAGGCACACTCAGTACACGGAGACGGCTGCCATCAGGACCATAAGCCTTACTTGTGTCCAGAGAGAGAAGCGCTTCTCGTACAGTTCGAAAAGACATTATGGGGCGGGGGCATAGGATTAGTATGAGGAACATCAGGGGGTGAAGGAATGTTAGAGTCATCATCTTGAACCTTAGATCCTTTACAATGAGATCTTCCATTGCTCCCTGCAGTGGTATGTACCCACATGATTGATGCTACCTACACTCATGTCCCATCTCTACGTAGATTAACTCCATATTCAGATGAGCGTACGTCAACACTGTGATCATCTCCGAAATTGTTTCTTGATTGATGGAAGGGGGCAGCGCCTCTTTGAGATGACGCGAGTGTCATGGAGAGGTTGGTGAATTTAGGGGAATTGAGGAAGAGGTAAGAAGAGAGACAGAAAGGGATAGAAATGGAGGAATGGAAGAAAAAGTGTGAAGGTAAAGGGATCTAAGGACAAAGTATAATAATAGGGAAAGGAGAGGAAGTGAAAACGATTAGACGGGAAGTTATTAGAGAAGGAGGTGAGTGAGAAATGTTGAGGAATAAAGGCTTGTGGTAAGAAGCTGGAAGATTGAGGGACTTAAGTACTCTCTTTCTTGTGGTCAGAAGTAAAGAAAACGAGTGTTCACAAATCTAACAGGAGGCTCGGGGAAAGAACATTGCATAAGACTTCATAATCCGTTAGCTTGTTCTTCATACTCTGAAGACAAGAAGCTCCTCAAAAAGCATGTGAATGATTAAAGAGAAATCCATTAGCTCTTGACTCATAATCTAAATCGTCATTAAAGGTAGGGTGCGTGATGGAGTGTGTTTGGGTCCATAGTGGATATATTAGAAAACGAGTATTGACAAAACGTTTGAACATCTTTCTGACGAGAAGGGACGAAGGATCTGTGTCCAGAGAGTAAGCTTGCATCCGTAGGTGCCGTCTGGTCCAGGCAGGGGTGGGTGGGTATACAGTGCGAGCATTTGCCTCAAGGCGGCGAGCGAGCCTATCTGCTGGACAGTACCTCATCCATGTCGGCAGCAGCGGTGATATGCATGCAATCGTAGGGTCCAGCATCAGGGGGTGTCCGTTCCCTCTGGCACGTTTCTCTTTGATGCCGAGTTTGCGATATCTGAGATAGCAAGTGCCGATAACAATATCAACTACACGGCGATAGGAATCTACCGAGCATCTTAGATATTGCGAAGAAATCTGTTTACTCCTGTCTGCCTGCACCATCATCGCTTGTAACTGGGCGAATACTTCATCCTGCAATGCAACATGTGCCGACCGTAAGGGCCAAGGGCATGTTCTCAAGACGAAAAAACTGAGGTTCGGGTTTATGTATAAGATGGAAATGTGTATGATTCACATATGATCAAGAAATCTTAATAATTGAGATTAGAAGTGCGATCATGGTTTTCGTTGTGAGTACTAAAGTTTGTGAAATATATGGTGGAAGGAAGAGGCATGAGATATGGCTGATGTAGCCTCACGTGAGTATGGAATGAGAGGCTGCAAATTTCTGAAAACAGTGAGGGATAGAAGACTGGGGATGAAGGAATTCATGTCAAGGGAGAACGCAAAAAGAAGAAAACAATAGCTGAGGATCTTTTAGAAAATATTAGAATATTTGAGGAAAATCATGAAATATTCTAGATAGAGATAAGACACGCGGGAAAAAAAAGAAAAAAGAATAAGACGTGTATTATAGAGGGAGACACCTGAGTGCTGGTTAGAAAACCTGCGGTCCATGAAAGGTAGAGAGATCCTCTCGAGGAAACAGACGCGGTTGTGATACATATTCACATTGATTCAACGGAATAAAAGGGTTGAAAAAAGTGGAAGAAAAATGAAACAGAGGAGAAAAGATAATACGATGCTGAAGAAGAGTTAGGAAAGTGGTAAACCAACGAGAGATCGGACGAGGGATGTGTGTGTGTGTGTGTGTGTGTGTGTGTGTGGACAGAGTGGAGTTGAAACTGTTGCCAAGTGGCTATCAGGAGTGTGTATGGCAGGTTGAGGAAGTGACCAGATGGACTGGAGTGTGTATGGCAGGTTAAGGAAGTGGCCAGGTACCATCCAGGTGGACTGAAGTGTGTATGGCAGTGTGAGGAAATGGCCAGTGACTGGACGTAGGCAGTGGTGGCGCTACTGTCTCAGGGTAAAAGAAATTGACGCTAGAAATGTTGATGAGGAAAAATTCTCCGTTGCTCAGGGAGCGAGGTATATCGTGGGAATGTAGCTCACTGTTTGGAGAAGTTAATAAAGATCCTTACAGAGGAAGACCAGGAATATTTAGGGAGCAAGGGAATTCAAGTGAACGTTTTACTTTTGTATTCAAGCTCTGGACGAAAGAAGAAAGTTTTCTACAGATTAGACAGTTTACGAATAGTAGGTTGATTATAAACGAAATAAAAGAGATAAACTTTGGAGCTTATTTTGGTGCTAAATGTATATAAATATATGATAGTTTGGTGATGGAAGATAAACTTCATGTGAGAGTGGGTGGGTCTGGGGTGTTGTCTGGTGTATCCACTGGTGGGCAACGCACGAGACAAGGAAAAGACGGAAGAACTGAACCATAGTGGAATTAAAGGGATCTTAGTATAGCTGTTATATGCAGATGTTGCTGTTCTATTGTGTGAGTCAGAGAGGGAGACTGGTATCAAGGTTCTGTTTTTACTATGATATGTGCAACAGCAGGAAGAGTCGGAAAGGGAGGTCCCTCGCTACGTCTCTCTCTCTCTCTCTCTCTCTCTCTCTCTCTCTCTCTCTCTCTCTCTCTCTCTCTCTCTCTCTCTCTCTCTCTCTCTCTCTCTCTCTCTTAGCAGTTATGGTGAAGTTCAGATTTCCAGACATTTTCTTTTTTGAAACTGGAAGAACAGAAGCCAAGAACAAAGTGATGCAAAGGTGAGGAGACAGGGTTTTGCCCTGTGAGTGTCCCAGTCAATAAGTTCAGGATGAAGTATGTGTGGAGGCTGCGCTGTTGACTGCTTGTCCCTTATCTCCCCCGTGGAAAGTTTTAGTCTTCCCTGACACCGACACGAGAAAACTTTGGGAACTATAAGCTGATAACTTGTACAGCATTTCTGAAATGAAATGTCAGTGAAGACTGGAGATATAAGAGTTTGAATATGGGGGTAAGGAAGTATTCAGATAGTCGCAGAGAGATGAAAAAAAAGTATCTATTCAAATGATGTGACGTAAAAACAACGAGAAATGAAAGATTGGCATGATGACTGAAGGTGCTGGAGAAGCCAGGCGAGGAAGCGAAGATGCAGAGAACGAAAGAGATGAACAAAATACAACGAAAGAATTTGGAAAGAGCCAGTAAATGAGATACTGAGGCTGGTGTGAGGGGAGGGGGGAGATATATTTGCAGACATTAACTAGCGAAGAATCGTGTGTCGTGAAGGTGGTCGTCTCTGTGTCAGAGTGGAGAGGGTAGTGGTCTTGTGACCCCTCATGCGCAGTGAAGAGATATGGAATGCTCCAGCCATTGTAGAAAAACTAGTTCACTTTGTCAACCCGCGCGCCTGGTTACGTGTGAATGTTCTGTGCTGGGGGAGAACTTGAGGTCCCCAGTCCATGTGAAGGTTCTGCGGTGGGGGGGGTTGAGGTCCCCAGTCCATGTGAAGGTTCTGTGGTGAGGGGGTGTTGAGGTCCCCAGTCCATGTGAAGGTTCTGTGGTGAGGGGGTGTTGAGGTCCCCAGTCCATGTGAAGGTTCTAAGGGGGGAGGAGTTGAGGTCCCCAGTCCATGTGAAGGTTCTGCGGTGGGGGGGAGTTGAGGTCCCCAGTCCATGTGAAGGTTCTGTGGTGAGGGGGTGTTGAGGTCCCCAGTCCATGTGAAGGTTCTGTGGTGAGGGGGTGGTGAGGTCCCCAGTCCATGTGAAGGTTCTGTGGTCGGGGGGAGTTGAAGTCCCCAGTCCATATGAAGGTTCTGTGGTGAGGGGGTGTTGAGGTCCCCAGTCCATGTGAAGGTTCTGTGGTCGGGGGGAGTTGAAGTCCCCAGTCCATGTGAAGGTTCTGTGGGAGGTTTTGTCGTTCGCAGTCCATCTCAAGGAAACGGGTATGAGCCAAGATTGAAATAGAATTCCGAGAAGTCATTCGTCTGTGTGACGTTTGTTGAAACAGGTAACAAATGCTCCAGAAAAAAAAGAATAAAAAAAAGGGCAAGGGGCTTCATGATCCAAGAGAGGATAGTGTATAAAGTTCAATTATTCAGTTGACCCATTGCGTAATTTCTTTATTACATAAACCAACCAGTTGTAGCACTATTGATATTCATATGATAAATGAATGATATATAATTGATTCCTAGTTCAGCAGTTGTTCATGTAGGACGTACGCTAACCCTTCCATCATTCACTTGGTCACCAGCTGTGCAACCCTTCCATCATCCACATGCTGACCAGCTGTGCAAACCCTTCCATCATCCACTTGCTCACCAGCTGTGCCACCCTCCCATCACCCACTTGCTGACCAGCTGTGCAAACCCTTCCATTATCCCCTTGCTCACCAGCTGTGCCACCCTCCCATCACCCACTTGCTGACCAGCTGTGCAAACTCTTCCATTATCCACTTGCTCACCAGCCATGCCACCCTCCCATCATCCACTTGCTGACCAGCTGTGCCACCCTTCATCATCTTGACCACAGCTGTGGTTATTACCTTCTTGTGACACAGACCAGTCAGGGCAATCATCACTCCGTCACCAGGTTCTCTTAACGAATCCCAGGTACCCTCACAACAATTCGATAATGAACAAATAACGTTCTTATGGCGGAGGGGGGGGAGAAAAAAAGCTGATATTGCACAAAAGCTGGAGAGAGAGAGAGAGAGAGAGAGAGAGAGAGAGAGAGAGAGAGAGAGAGAGAGAAATGTACATAGGTAAATCCTAGATATTAGTAAATTTTTCCCCACCCCACCCGCCCATGTGTGGTCACCGTGGGAGAGACGTATTGCATACAGTGCCATTAATGGACCAGGAGACCAGCCTGGCTGGTAATTAACAGCCGTCTCGTCTCCTTCCTTCCCCCAATCTCCTCTCCTCACCTGCCACCTAGTTTGTGTATGTGTGTGTGTGTGTGTCTGTGTGTGATCATATTTTTAGTAACGTATTTATATTGTACGGGGAGGGAGTTTTACACTTACACACACACACACACACACACACACACACATATATATATATATATATATATATATATATATATATATATATATATATATATATATATAATTTTTCCCTGCTCTACCCCTTCAGGTATTCTCCACAGGAATGCCCCTTTCTACATACGTCGCCGACGTTCTGACCTGTTCCAGTGGGTCATTTAATAAACCACTCGTTCCCTCTTTAATTGCTTTGTCTTCCTCCCTAATGAGGTGAAATGGAAGCCGCTCTGTATTGGATGGTATTTCATTAACATTTTGTAATGTTTCACATATTTCTCTCACGGTTGGCAAGGCCCGGGTTTGATAAAATGCCGGGAGGACGGCGTAGCTCTTGAATGGCCGGTTCGAGGAGCAGCAGTGCGAGGAGATAGAAGATAAGTCTCGAGATTAAGTACGACGTTAGTGTGAGGAAGGCAGAGGTGCGGGCTGTGCGCGGCCACCAGTGATTGCTGGCCAGCGAGCAACACACACGGAGGGGTAAAAAAGATAACGCTCAAATCCAGGCGACCCGTAACGTAACGCTGAGGCAAAGTGTAACGACCAAGACACCGTAACAAAACGTAACCCTGAGGAAAGATACGAAAACGAGTAACGGAAACCTTGTAATGGATCGGCGGTAACGTAAAGTCTCGCCTGCCGAAAATCTGAGGAGAAAACGAGAAGAAAAAAAATGATATGAGAAGCAAAATTCAGTGAAATCAGAGGGAGCAGTGAGGGTGAAGGTCCTGACGAACCCAGGCAGATAAAACATACCAGAAGTATGTAATTAAGTTTGACTGCGGTACCCGAGTGGCCTCAGAAGCAGCAGGGGCGGAAAAATATGTGGATGGGAAGGTTCCCCAAAATGTCGGAGGCACCAGAAGTTGCAGGGGGTGAGGAGGAGGAGGAGGAGGAGGAGGAGGTGGAGGTCAAGTCCTCTTGCAAGACGTTCCCGGCCTGGTACGGTCAGGGTGGTGCTCAGGTCCTCAGAATGAGGTCTTCAGGTCCGCTCTCCTTAGGGCGAAGGGCTCGGGTTCATGTGTGACGTCCCTGGGACAGTATATTTAAGGCTAAGGGTCAGGACCCACGCGTGACGCCCCTGGGCCGGTGTGCTCAGGGCCCCGCGACCTGGGATCTCAAGGTTATCTGGCCATCTGAGCACCGGCCGTATCAACCAGCTGATCTGGCTACTTGAGATGTTGTATGTGAGGAGAATGTTATTGTTGGTGACGCGCGCTGAACCACTCGCTCTTGTAACACACATATATACACAAGTATATATATATATATATATATATATATATATATATATATATATATATATATATATATATATATATATATATCTTTTTTTCTTTTCTTTTTCTTTCACACTATTCGCCATTTCCCGCATTAGCGAGGTAGAGTTAAGAACAAAGGACTGGGCCTTTGAGGAAATATCCTCACCTGGCACCCTTCTCTGTTCCCTCTTTTGGAAAATTAAAAAAAAATGAGAGGGGAGGATTTCTAGCCCCCAGCTCCCTTCCCTTTTAGTCGCCTTCTACGACACGCAGGGAAAACGTGGGAAGTATTCTTAATCCCCTATCCCCAGGGATAATATATACATATATATGGCAGCCCTCTCGAGCTGTGTGAAAAGCTGGAATTCATTGTAAATTTTGGCAATGATCATGTTCAGAAGGTGATACACATTTTCAGAATATATCCCAATAATTACAGCTCAGAAACTATTTACAATCTAACGAATGATTCCCTGGCAGACACTTGAGGCCATGAACATCCCTGGAGGCTGAACCGAAAAACGCCAGAAGAATGAAAGAGGAAAATATTCAGATAAGATTCTCGGTCTTGTAAGTGTTAACCCACTAGACATTATTCTAATTTGAGGTTGTTTTTCTCGGGGTAAGTTTTGGGTGTGATACGATCTGTTAAGCATTACTGGACCAGAGAGTAGGCGTGATTACTTTTTCCTATTGCATTCTGGAAGACAGTTATCGGAATCCTGGAAGAGTTGGCGCTCTGGAAACGTGTATGTTGCTCCGCCAGAGTTTAATGACAGAGGGAATAACGTCCCATCCCTGCAGTTGTACAGTCTAGTGGATAATATCCCAGACCTGCTGGCTATGTTGTGCCGTCTAGCGGATAATATCCCAGACCTGCATGCTATGTTGTGCCGTCTAGTGGATAGTATCCCAGACCTGCAGTCTATGTTGCGCCGTCTAGTGGATAGTATCCCAGACGTGCATGCTATGTTGTGCCGTCTAGTGGATAGTATCCCAGACGTGCATGCTATGTTGTGCCGTCTAGTGGATAGTA